>NW_021167331.1:0-102309 GCF_003724135.2 Verticillium nonalfalfae | reverse complement strand
TGCCAGTCGTCCCACCTTTCGTCTTTGCCTCGCCTTCCTCCCAACTCTGTCTGGTGTCCCCCCGTCCTCCTTCCTCTCCCCCCCACTCTTCCCTTCCCGCTGCGCTAGATTCGCTCGACGGGCGCGCGCAAGCCTGACCAGGCCTGACCTTCCCGTCTCTCCCTCCTCCAGTTACCCCTACACCGACCGCCTTCCCGGCCGACACATCCTGTCTCGCCCATTCCTCTCCTACATCTCCTTCTTACCGCAGACATTCTTTTTCCCGCCGTCGCTCGCGGCCTCCATCGCCGGTCGTTCAAAAGAAACAAATTTACGAGGGGCAAATTCAAACGTCCACTTCCATCTCCTAGGCTACGGCGCAAAACATCCGATCGCCCAAAGTCAACAATCCAAAACATAACAACACGGACGCCACGCTTCAGCCAGCATTTTCCTTTTTTACCCACCCCTCTCCACGAACCACGACAGTCGAAACCTCCGACCCGTCATACGACCTTACGACTACGAACCCAGTATTATTATGAGACCCTCGAGTCCCTCTTGAAGACGCCGTCGCCCCATAATCCAAACGGCACGCGCGACTTATCAGAGCCAGACCCGCGCCCGCTCCTTGCGACGACTTGTCGCATCGATCAACCTTTTGCGCGCAACCCTCCAAAGGCTTGCGCAAAGCACGAGCCACGCAAAATCAGTCATTCGGCATTCATCTGAGACCTGCAGGGCGCAACATTCCGACAAAAGGTCCCCCCCGCGCCGCCGAGCGCAACCCCCCCTTCAGCCATCATGGCCTCTTCACATTCCGGAGCTGCCACGCTCCCCAAGGGGTTCCGCTACCACGACACCGACTCTGCCGAGCCCAAGACACCAGAACCCCTCCCCGCCACCGCCGACGCCGACCGCGACCAGAGCCTCGACGGCAGCATGCTGCAGCCACCGTCGCCACCTCGGCCCAGATTCAAGCTTAAGAGGCGTGTCGTGTCCAGCTTCAACGCCCCGACCCAACAGTTTCTGGCATCGGTCGCCGCTGCCGACGTGCCTATCCCCAGCATCGAAGAGAGCGCTACGATGGCGTCCGACGAGAACATGACGGGCATGACGTATTCGGATTTCGCCAACACGAGGTGTCTTGACGATCTCGACATGGGGAACAGCATTCGAGGGAGGACATTTTCGCCCCCCAAGACCCCGGCACCCGGCTACGCCCCGTCTCTCTCCCCGAGGCGGTACCCCAACTGGTCGAGGGACTCGGCCGTCACCAGCGAGGAGGACGAGGACGGCGATGACTCCTCGGCCGAGTGGGAGTCGAGTCGTCCCTCCACAGCGCGGTCTACACACACCAGTGCCTCGCTTTTCAGCCGCTACTCCATCACCTCTGACGAGCTCCAGTGTGCCTCGGTCGTAGATCCAAACGACCTCGGCTTCCGATATCACTTTGAGGAGCCCAGCAAGTCAGCCAACGCCTACTCGCAAACGACATCCAAAGCAGCCAAGATGAGGAAGGCGGCCTGGACCAGACCAATGAGCGATCATCTGTGGTCGACCTATCTCACCTATCTGCAGGACCCAAGCATCACCCCCGTCCGCAACAGCAAGTCTGGCGTCCCTCCACAAGGTGTCTGCGCTCGTGTGGCCCGTGAGACGAAGAGGAGTTGGCGTGGGCCGAGGCCGAAGAGCGGCGCCGACACCCACACGCCAACCCCCGATACCAGTACCTATCTGCAGTGGCCGCACACCTACGCCGCTACGCGCGCTCACTTACGGGAGCTCTGCAAGCTCAAGGCCTCGTCACATGGCATGCGCGCCAGTCAGTACATCAAGCATAGCCCGACCCCCTTTGGCCGCACGGCCACCAGGTTCTGGAACCGTCGCTCGACACCGACCCCCTCTGCCTTCTCCTCGAGGGACATGGTCATGTCCCTCACGCTGAGCACGGCTGCGTCGATGCAGCCCCGGGGCCCGCTGGCCCAATTGACACGGTCGACACCGGAACCCGTTACGCCGCCAGCCGCGTCCACGCCCGAGCCGAAATCAGAAGTGCCAGATATACCCACCATCGGACGCCGCCGGCTGGCATCTCCATTCACCACGCAAAGCTACGGGCCAAGCTCGTCGAACCCCATGGGTGTTGCTGTTGCCGACCAGGGCCCAGCCAGGCAAAGCAGCACGTGCGGGCCCCGCCGCGGTCTGCAGTCACCCGTCAAGCTGGCCCGTAGCCGATCCAACACGCAGAAGCGCAGGTCCCGCCAGTCATCAGTCGAGCCCCGCAAGACGAAGCGACCCAGTCTTGCCTCCGACTTTTGGACACAACCAACGGGGCCGCTCGTCGACAAGGTTGCCTACAGCTCGACCGATAGCCACAAGCTCGATAAGCTGTTTGTACCGCGGACCAACTTGGCTGAGCTGTTTCCCGTATCGCTCGGAGTGAACGGGTCGCTGCCGCCGCCTCAACCCCAATTCCAAAGGGGACTTACTGCTGCCTCGAATGCACCAGCTCGCCTCGGCTCACCATTCACAACATCGTCCTCGAGCTTTTCTTTTCCTAACCGGTACACCAAGCCGGACGAGCGGACCGCCGCGGCTGCTTCCAAGCCCTACGCAACGCTACAACAGCCACGAGAAGCCCCCAACACGACGCCACCACGTGGCTTGGTCGGCCGCCTGGCCTATCTTGATGAGCGCCTTAGGGAGTTCCGACGACGCGATAGCCGCCGTCGATCCGAGTCGCCATTTTGAAGGCATGTTTGCATATGACATTCTTAAACACATGCGCATCGTGTCCTATCATATCTTGTCATGATCTGATGCGAAGCGAATCATTTGATTTTTTCGACACACGATGGGTCTGCCGCTTTGGCTACACGCGTTCCATGATTGGGCATGCGGACGACAGTACTGTTTGCGATGCTTTATGACTTTTTTTCGTGTCAATTCTTCACTTCTCCTGGCTCCGAGCCTATTTTTTTCCCCGCTTTAGTCTTGATCTTTTCGATTCTGCATCACATTTTCTGACTTCACATAATTCGGGGTCGAGACAAACGCAGGCAGCCCATGTCGGTGTTACGGCATGTGTCTTTCCTTTCGTATTCACCCCTGGCTTTCTGCTTGTCGATGGCTGCTTCCTTTTTTTTCTCTCTCTTTTTGGCAGGACCCGTGGAGGATACTGCGCCTCTCTTGATGAAACGGGAACGAATGAATGATATGACGACACGAATACCAGGGCATGATGGGCGCCGACCCTGACGGCGATAAGTCTCTTGTTTCCGTCTCAGCGCGGAGACGGGAGCTTGACGACCCGGGGCGGGGGATACGAGGCGATGAAGGGGACCATGGCACGAGCCCTGTGCCACCTCCACGAGCGAGCGACGACTAGATGAACCCAATCGAAATGTTCTCCCACACGCTGATGGACCCTGACCGCCGTCCCGCCGTGACCGTTTTTGTTTGATCTAAATGTGACCTTTTCACGAGCTGAACGGCAAGGTGATGAAATCCGCACAGTCCCTGTTTTTGGCTCTCGCCCGTCTTTTTTCAGGCGAAGCAACAGAAGCAAGGCCAGCAGCACCGGAGTCGCTTCATCTGATCTCGGGCGGAGGGAGGGTAGCGGGCTTCTTTTTGTTTATTCTGAGAAAGATCACCCCGGCTCTGAAACAGCATGTTTCTTCATCCATGCGATTCCCGACTCCCTAGCCACGGTGCTGGCCCACGGGGACGATGCAAATAGATTCGGGCTTCTTTCTTTGTTTCTTCGAGCCTTTGTTTTTCTCTTTTCCCCTTTTCGTTTATGGTATTCCTCCGACGGGCGGAGATCCAGCAGGGGACGTGCGGTGTGCCTTTGGGGGGGATGCGGACGGGACGGGTGTTTCATGGCCGGGGCACGACCACGGCCTTGTTCCTGGAAGGAATGGTCTGGTCTGGTCGCGGACCCCCTTCGTTTCTGGCCTTCCATCTTCTTCATTTGGAAGGAGGCGTCACTTGATTGGGGCTTTTTTTTAGAGCTCGGAGGGTTGTTCGTGGTCATGGGGCTTGCATCTCGGGCGGGCGGGTATGCACGAAGCAAAGGAGAATTGCGTCGCAGTCAGGTGTGGTGTTGAACAGGACTTTTGACTTGCTTCTCCGGCGCTCAGCCGGGCTGCTCCGAAATCAGAGTGACGGCCCCCGCGCGCGTGAATCTCCAAGGCACATGGACGACGCCATCGGCGTGGACGGGCTTCGACCTCGGAGGTCTCAAAGGAGAAGTCCGGCATGCAGGTACGCGGCTGATCGAGCGCATGGCGCCGGACTTTTTCCTAAAGACCGGCCGTGTCTGTGATCGACGTGTCTGTGTCGTACCCCAGTTACCAACGCCATATGTCTAGTACCGACAGAGGAAGCAGCAGCTCACACGTTCGCTCGAGGGTCATCAAATTGTCAAGGCCAGCTTTGTTTGATTCTTGCTACTAAGTAAATATCTGTTTGTTTGCATGTTTGTGGGGTTTTTCCGCAAGGGGGGAAATAAAAAATTACAGCAAAAGATAAACATGACCATTCGAGCCTCCGTCTCGCAAGCCGTTCGGTACCCTCGTGAGGATGTGCTGCCCGATCCGGTCGGCGGCGAGGAGCATCTCGACACGGCGCAGCCATGGTCGGCGATCCTCTCTCGGCAAGAGCCGTCATCCCTCACCGTGCGCCCAACGCGGTGCGCCTCGAGCTCGGGCGTCTCGTTGCGACTAAGCCCACAACGAGCTCCTAATGCCAGAGGGCCGGAGTTTCGCAGAACGAGATACCCCGTGCACCGCTTGACGTAGCCGCGATTGAACGACGCACAGGTGCCCAGTGCGCTACGTTCCCATACTCTGCGGGCAGTGACCCCTTTCCAGTCCGGTAACCACGGATCTGGTGTTTGAAGGACTAGGCGCGCTAAGCCGATAAGCGACTAACCCAGGCCTCAAAGGGGCCACAGCTTGGTCACTCGTTCGGAAAACGAGACGACGGGACTGTAGACTTTTCGACAGCGAGCAGACACTGAAAGCGGCCTGGGCGTTATGCTGGGTCTGTGTGCTGTGCACTTGAGACTCTCACTGGATGTCGAGTCGACCCCAACAGGCTTTTGCGGAGGGGTGGCGTCGGGCGGTGACGGTGGTCAACCCAGGTCCCCAGGGCTGCAGGGACGGGCTCGGTCTGTAGAAGTGAAGAATATTCATACCCCATGTCAAGAATCAATCCGACTGGGGGGGGATTCAGTGGTGGTTTACCCAGCCACGGCTGCGTTGGCCAGGGGTCTGGCTGCCTGGAGCGGCCGCGGCACCTCAGCAGGGTATTCATAGTGGCGAAGAGGAGCTGCAGGACACGAAGGTGACTTGACGTGCTTGATGAATCTCGAAGACTTGTACGGGACAATGTCGATGATGAGCGGGACCAGCATGGGATAGTTGTCGAGCTCCATGCTGGTGGCTGCATGCGGGCATCTGCGTTCACCGACAGCGGCACGGTGCGTGTGAAACGAGCATTGACGGAATCCAAACTGGCGCTCGTCGTTACGGAGTTTGTTGGCAGGGATCCGCAGTTGGGGGTTCTTGATTCGGGCGTCCAGTTTCCCCTTGTTTAACTTGGCGACGTGCAAGACGTACTCGGCGTTGAAGTCGGAGAATTGTTTGAGCAGAGGCTCGAAGAGGCAGTTGGCGTCCTGATCCCGCGGGTGGCATGGACCGCCGGCGATGGACCACGCAACCATGGCTGTAGCCCAGCGTCGGAGTCTCATGGTGGTCCTCGCCCCGCGCTCGCCGAAGAGGAAGGTGACAAACTCGGGGGTGACGTCCCAGTCACAACGAAGGTACAGGTCCTGCAGGGCATCGATGGCCACATCCTGGAGCTGGTCGAGGTCGTGTTTCGCGGCGAAGATGTGGAGGTTGACGAGGGCCCAATGGAAGCACTCGCTGGTCTCTTCAGGGGCATCGCTGACCATCGCAATCATGTCGTCGAGGTGGCGACGGAAGGCGTCGCGCTGATGGAGCCAAACCGTAAAGAGCTCGAACATGGCAGGGGATTCATCGAGCAGTTGAATAGGGGTCGACGACGTCTGTTGAGGAAGCCATACCGGAACGGACTTCTGAACCAGTGAGAGTTGGAGTATGCCGGCGGGGGTGGCATCGAGCTGGTCTCTGAAGAACTGGGACGTGGCGCTGAGGAGCTTCTTGTTGACCCGAAACTCCCTCTGTTCAATGCCGACAAGTACGCGTGCCACGCCTTGCTTTGATGATCTACAAGGTAAAACATGAGCTCGAGGCGAGAGTGTAGAGGGATGTTGGGGGTCGGTACTGACAGGTTCACCAATGTTGATACGGACGCATTATGGAAGATTGCCTTGGGTCTCGCCATGAGGTCTTACTGTAACAGAGTGAGAGTCTTGAGAGAAGGTCGGTAATGCGAACCAGCACAATAGCAAACAAACGATAAAACAAAGAGAGCAGCGGAACGTTGGTTGGTGAACTGCAAACAAATGGACCGGCCGTAAACACATATACTTGACTCTCCCAGAGAGCACGGAGGAAACGCACGCGCGGGGGGAAAGGGTCGAGCGAGGAGGCGAGGTGAGGATGAATTAAAAGTGTCTGGCCCCAAGTCTGGTTGACGGTCTTGGCTTACCAAGTCTGGGGGCTTGACTGGCGTAGCATCGTGGACGGCAGGAACGGTTTGCGACCATCGATCCCTGTCCTCGAGCGGCCTTAGCCGGCACAGGGCAAATGCTTATCGAAGGGTCGTCATCGATAACTTGTGCGGTGTACTGGCTGGTTTCAAAACGGTTCCCTGTACGGAGCCAGCTCCCAGTCGAAGGAGTTCTCAGGTAAAGAGAGGGGCGATGGCAGACGAAGGCTACGATGACATCGGCCGCCGCAGTCAACGGCGGGGAGGGGGTGGGCCAGGGCCAGGCGTGAGAGTCGGCTTGGAGTTGGGGTTGAACAGGGATGTTGCCGTTTCAAAAAGGGGCGTCCCAAACAAGCTGCCCATCTGTGCAGGGCAGGACGGGCGATGTAGACAGGCGTGCTTCAGGTGTCAGCGTCGACGGCAGCAATGGGTGGAAGGCGCAGTTCGTGACAGGCTTAATTGGCGTGTTATCGGCCGGGAAGCTGTTGCATGCTTGTCGCTCCATCGCTGGCTGTCGCACCAAGAAGAAGACTCCATCGTTACGCGGCCGCGCTGGTACCGCACCTGCGCGCCAGATCGCCGGGAAAGCGACGGATTAGGGAAAGTCTAGGGGCGCGCATCAGTTCTAGTGCCGCACAAGAGAGAGGGCTGCTGACTACATGTACAACGCTGGTAGAATATACGACGTGGTTGATGAGCCCGGCTTGCTCTGCATAGCTGTCTGTGCCTTTGCTCGACTGACTGGCCTCGCGTGTGTGTCGCCGGCACGCGAAGCAGCCGACGATGCTGGTCAAATCGAGTCAAGGTGTCGAGTCGTGAGGCGTCGACGAGCTGAAGGGTGCCACTCGCTTGGGGGAGAACCCTGGGGGTCCTAGGGCATGGGGGTCCGCTTGGAGTTTCCCGTGCTTGGGACTTGGGGACGCTGTTATCGTGTCGGGGGCAGCGTGCGTGGGCGCACCGTTGCGGCACGACTTTGATGATGGAATGCAGTGTTGTGATGGTGCATTGACGGAGGCAATCAGATTCTTCTGCTCTGGCCCTCTCTGTATGTTCGGTTGAGTCGGTCCGCCGCGGGGCTGCTGTAACCTCAGTGGCAGGTGCGAGCGGGCTGGATGAAGATCGAAGGTCCGAGGGCGTGGAAGCGGGGAGTGATCAATGGCATTGATCAGGATTGAGAACACAAGCGAGGTCGAGGGGGAGTGCCTTGGTGAGAGCTGAAAGGGTCGTCAACAAGGGTCTGGATGGATCCTATGTGGGCGCTGTGAGGCAAGTGAGGGAACCGTCGATGCAGGCGTCGACGATGCAACCCAAGATGAGATGGGAGGGCCACGAGGGCTGTCTGGGCTGTAACGGTGCCAAGGGTTTTAGGGACGTTGCGAGCCTGTGCCGATCAGCCCGCCACGCTTGACGTGCGCCACGGGGGAGCACATCAGCCTCACCGTCTACCCACCAAGCGTGAATCGACCCTACGGCGGTTCCTATCATTGCTGCCTTTCCCACACCAACTGATGAAAGCTGTTCGCCTGTCTCGACCGCGAGTTACGAATAATCGGGATGAAGTCGGTCTGAATCCTCCTCAACCATCGTCCATAAGACTGGTCACACCATGCTTTGCTGTTGGCCCTCTGACCATCGCGCACATCATCTCGCGAGACCATGTTTGGCATAGTCATGGAGGATCATTCATTTCGTCACCGAGGAATGGCCAAGACGTCCGGTGCCCCGACACGACTCGCAATTGTCACAAAAAAACTTCTCACTTACGAAGCTCGGTGAGGCAAGATCTACCGGCTGTTCCGTTTACACCCGTCCTTGGACATTTCGGTCCAACACAAGGATTGCGGGCTGCTGCGAAGCTACAATCAGCACAGCATGTCTCTCGTCTCACTGTCCCTGCTGCCAATAGTCCATGATCTCCCAATGATCGCCGAGTGGTGATTGAGAAGTCCTGCAAAATACCAACAGCCAACCTCAATGACGCTCTGTCTCATCTGTTGCCCGAAATTTGCAAAATCATACATTTCTCATGCGTAGACAGTCCGTCAGGCATAACAGAGGAGTAACCGAGGGTGCGGCGCAACGATCCCTTCCACCTTGGCCAGGCTGTCAAGAAGGCCGTCTTGGATCCGGCATATTGACAAACTCCGCGTCTGACCAGGGCCCGCCTCGACAGGGTTCTTTGAGCTTCGTGGCTCTACACAATCCGAGCAGGTCAGAGCAGGTGTCGTTCTGTGATCCCGGCAACGCGGCACTCCATGCTCGCTACAGCTTTTGTCCAACCCAGACGGACATGTTGAGTGGTCTCAAGTTGTCATGGTAGTCGGCCTGACGATGACGGTTCATCCCAACAAGGATCCTGCAGGCAGTCCAGCAAAAGCGTTCGTGCAGGAGACCAAATCGACCTAGGCCCCGCCCCGTACATGACCCTTGCTGCTAACAGAAACATTGCCGTCTGAGCAATCCACTACCCATGCTGCGCCGAGCGTTGTAGCCTGAACACGGCAATTTGATGAATCGGCTGCTCAATGCTGGCGACTGGAGGCGCACCCCGTTGTCCGATGCTGGTCGGTACAGCCTTTCCTTTTTCTGAATCCCTAGCATGTGATGGAACCCAATGATCGGTGCCGAGCACTCGCAATACGTCGACTTTGACTCACTAGTGTCGTTCAGTGGCCGGGGGGACTTGCTCATGTGAACGTCGCCTTATTCAACAACCGCAGAACTCCTATCCTCAGGAACGAGGCAGACCGTAATGTGCCAGGAATGTACATATGCTCTCGATCAGCAGACGTAGGCAGAAAAGGTAGGTCATCGGGAGAATATACAGACTAGCCACCTTGGTCAACTTGCTGGAAGGATCTACAACGACAGGAGTGTTGGCAGCGCCGAGGCAACGGTAAAATGGCACAAAGTTGGCTCGTAAGGTGCACCACAGGGACGAGGGCTTAGCATCTGGAAGGCTCTGAGAGGGGTCGAGAAGGTTCCAGTTTCTGCACCATATAAAGAGTAATTTGTACCGGACCTTCGCTGTAATCTCCGTCGCTCTTTTCTGTACCTCGCCATTCTTGTATTGCACTCACTGATCGCTGAAGTCTTCAGTCTGCCGAGAGTATAATATCCCGCTGGTGCGAGTATATCTATAGCAGCTATCACATGCATATTTTCGGACCAGGAAGAACACCTAAGTTAATCTTGTATGACCCCTTACGTACCACAGAGCTCTGTGGGCGGTCAGTGCGGGACGACCGGTGTGCTACAGCCAGACGGCGAGGAAATACATCAGCGTGGACGCGCCGTGTAGTGGTACCTGGGTACAAGAGCTAAGAAGAGCTCTAGAACAAGCCATTCAAACAAATTTGATTCGCATCCTTGTGACCACTGACGTTTACATGTCTCTCAGGTCCCCTCAGGCGAAGGTTTGGTAAACGCGAGTTGAACTCTTCTCCACGGTGTTACCGCTTATCGCCTAATGGATCATATTCCAACCCTCTCGCTGGTCCAATTGCCCAGCAATTCAGAACAGGCATCACTTGCAACGTATGACTAAATCCGTCATGGATCCTTGTCTGTTCTAGTAGGACAACATCATCAACCGCAACATTCAATGGCCGTGCCGTTCTTCCTTCGACCTGTGAAGTCGTCAGGATGCCCAGACTAGCTTATGCTCGTCCACGATATAAGAAATTTTGATTGACAGCTGCTGCCAGTGGTCTCCAACCAGTAGGCTTGGGGAGGCAACTTCAAGTCCTGTTAGCCGGGTGCTAGGACATGGGTGGCGGTGGAGATTCGGGCCGTGGTCGAAGGCTTCGAGCCGATACCGATTGGGACACTGTTCAGCAGTAGCTATACGTTAGGCCAGCCTAGGCCTGAGACCCAGAGTTGGATTCCGTCAGGAACGTATCATCTGTCGAGATTCGAGATGCTGGATGACAACATGTCAGGCCACGCCTCACAATGAAAACCGTAGTAGCCTTTGGGCCTTCGTATCTACGTCAGAGGTCCTCAGAGGGCAATGTCTCTTCATGACAGAGTCGTTTTTTCTGGGGCTTCGAATGCCGGAAAGTTGGCTCGCCGCTTGAAGTCGCTCGATGGTAGTGGCGGACTCTCAGCTCCAATCTTTAGGTAGGTAGTAGCTGTTGAGTTCGGGCCAACGAGAGCTGCAGAAGATGCATGTGGTGGCAAGTACATGACCCACCCTTTTGGAGCACTCGTATGGGCGCATATAGGCGTGTTTATTATTTTTTTAGCGACCCAATGTGGGAAAAGGAGATCTCTACGAAGTGATCCGTCAATTGACTCATGACAACGAGTTTGAGACCTGACTCGGACACGCACATCGCTGCTCTCTGAATGTGACTGAGGGATTGAGGCAACGATAAGTTTTTCTGTCTCGTTGACTGATGGGTGCTTGTCATGGCCGAGTTCCTGACTCCCCGTTCGTGCGATGTCGTTCCGGGGAGCCACAATTTGAGCCACGACTAGACCCTCAGCCCCACTGCCCCGGTCGTGCTATCAAGCAGCAAACCCCATTGAGCCCCCATTGAACCCCCGAAAGTCCCCAGCAGAGCAAGCACGCCATCCGCAGACTGGGCGCTGGGGTCGGTCGGTGATCTGAGCTTTCAGGGACTAGACCGCCGCCCCCGTGGAAAAGCCCGCATTCACCGCCTGCCAGGCTGGACCCCTCCACAGAGAAACGACGAGAAAGACGACAGCAGGGCCAAGCAAGAGGGAGAGGCAGAGAGGGATAGAGAGACCTGAGCCAGTGAAGTGAAGGGGTCGTTGATAACCCCGCCAACGGTTTGGCCCCCAGCGAGCCAACCATTGCCATGACCCCGCCGCAAAAGTCTGCTCCGCCGATCTCGCTACATCAGTGTAATTGGCGAGTACCCCTCTTCACTCTGCCCGCCATTTCCCTCGCTGCCCCTCCATAAAAGTTCCCGGCTCGTTCCATCACCGCGACTTTCTCTCCCTTTCCCTCTTCCTTTCCTTCCTCACTTTTCTCTCTCCCTCCTTCTCCCACCTCCCAAACACAAAAGTCTTCTCCCTCGGAAGAAAGAGAAGAAGTTGACGCATCTCCTATCTCTTCTCCTCAGAGATCACACATACACACAGACAACATCATGGTGTCGTCAAGCATCCTCGGCTTCCCCCGCCAGGGCGTTCTGCGCGACCTCAAGAAGGCCAACGAGGCCTACTGGGGCGGCAAGCTCTCCCGCGATGACCTCCTCGCCGAGGGCAAGCGCCTGCGTGCTGCTCACTGGAAGATCCAGAAGGATGCCGGTGTCGACATCATCCCCAGCAACGACTTTGCTTTCTACGACCACGTCCTCGACCACATCCAGCTCTTCGGTGTACGTTGCTAACCCCTCCCCTGCCACCCCCCCCCGGCTATCTCTCATATCGCACCATTTCTCGCCAAGATTACTCACACGCTCCTGCAGGCTGTTCCTCCCCGTTACACCGACACCAAGCTCGAGCCCCTTGACGAGTACTTCGCCATGGGCCGTGGCCACCAGAAGGACGGCATTGACGTCCCCTCCCTGGAGATGGTCAAGTGGTTCGACTCCAACTACCACTACGTGAAGCCTACCTTCCAGGATGGCCAGGAGTTCAAGCTGTCTTCCAACCCCAAGCCCGTTGTTCAGTTCAACGAGGCCAAGGAGGCTGGTGTCACTACCCGCCCCGTCCTTCTCGGTCCCGTCTCTTTCCTTCACCTCGGCAAGCCCGACCGTGACCAGTCTGTCGACCCCATCTCCCTTCTCGACAAGCTCCTGCCTGTCTACGTCGAGCTCCTGAAGCAGCTCAAGGCTGCCGGTGCCGAGTCGGTCCAGATTGACGAGCCTGTCCTCGTCTTCGACCTGCCCGAGAAGACCAAGGCTGCCTTCAAGCCCGCCTACGAGAAGCTCGCTGGCGAGGGTCTCCCCAACCTCGTCCTTGCCACCTACTTTGGTGACATTGTCCACAACTTTGACGTTCTCGCCGCCACCACCCACCTGTACGGCCTCCACGTCGACCTCGTCCGCAACCCCGAGCAGCTCGGCCCTGTCATTGAGAAGCTCGGCCCCAAGCAGGTCCTGTCTGCTGGTGTCGTTGACGGCCGCAACATCTGGAAGACCAACTTCTCCAAGGCCATTGGCATCGTCAAGGAGGCCGTCTCCAAGCTCGGCGAGGACCGTGTTATCGTCGCCACCTCCAGCTCTCTGCTCCACACCCCCCACACCCTCAAGTCCGAGAAGAACCTTCCCGAGGAGGTCTACGCCTGGTTCGCCTTCGCTACTGAGAAGGCCACCGAGGTTGCCATCATTGCCAAGGCCATCACCGACGCCGCCTCCGTCCAGGAGCAGCTCGATGCCAACGCCAAGGACATCCACGCCCGTGCCACCTCTGCCCGCACCAACAACCCTGACGTCAAGAAGCGCCAGTCTGAGGTCACCAAGGAGCAGCACAACCGCAAGTCTGCCTTCCCTGAGCGTATCGCCGCCCAGCGCAAGCACCTCAACCTTCCCCTCTTCCCCACCACCACCATCGGCTCCTTCCCCCAGACCAAGGAGATCCGCATCCAGCGCAACAAGTTCACCAAGGGTGAGATCACCGCTGCTGAGTACGAGAAGTTCATCGAGAGCGAGATCGATGATGTCATCCGGATCCAGGATGAGCTTGACCTCGACGTCTACGTCCACGGCGAGCCCGAGCGTAACGACATGGTTCAGTACTTCGGTGAGCGCATGGACGGTTACGTCTTCACCACCCACGCCTGGGTCCAGTCTTACGGCTCTCGCTGCGTCCGTCCTCCCATTGTTGTCGGTGACATCTCTCGCCGCAACAACGAGGCCATGACCGTCAAGGAGTCCAAGTACGCCGCCGCCCACTCCAAGAAGCCCATGAAGGGCATGCTTACCGGCCCCATCACCTGCCTCCGGTGGTCGTTCCCCCGTGACGACGTCCACCAGTCTGTCCAGGCCCAGCAGCTCGCCCTCGCCCTGCGCGACGAGGTCGTCGACCTCGAGGCCGCCGGCATCTTCGTCATCCAGGTGGACGAGCCCGCCCTGCGTGAGGGTCTCCCTCTCCGCAGCGGCAAGGAGCGCGAGGCCTACCTCGAGTGGGCCGTCGACTCGTTCAAGCTGTCGACGGCCGGCATTGCCGACTCGACCCAGATCCACTCGCACTTCTGCTACTCGGAGTTCCAGGACTTCTTCCACGCCATTGCCGCGCTCGACGCCGATGTGCTGTCCATCGAGAACAGCAAGTCGGACGCCAAGCTGCTGCAGGTGTTTGACCGTGAGGCGTACCCCCGCCAGATCGGCCCCGGTGTCTACGACATCCACTCCCCCCGTGTCCCCTCGGAGGAGGAGATCAAGACGCGCATCGAGGAGATGATCACCAACGGTCTCCGCCCCGAGCAGCTCTGGATCAACCCCGACTGCGGTCTCAAGACGCGCCAGTGGAAAGAGACCAAGACGGCGCTGACCAACCTGGTCAACGCCGCCAAGTTCTTCCGCGAGAAGTACGCCGACAAGGCCTAAGCGCCTCGTCACGGGGTGCCATGTGTATTATGAGCGCGGCACGCTTCGGAAGCAAGGGCGGCGCGCTCCGGTTAATGAGGGACAGGAACGGGAAACAAGGTTGGTTTTTATCAGCGATTTTGATGAGCGGTCTTTTCAACAGACCTTGAACGAGGCAATACCCATGGGAGATTCGGAAAAGCCGGGGGCAAGGGGGCCCCTTTTCGGCAACATTCAACATTGGCGTTCGTTTTCAACCATCTCCACGGGCGTTGCAGGTGGTATCGGGACCAACCAGCCTCAGAACAGGCGCGGTTTGGCAAAAGAAAAAGTGCATTCAACAGATGGCGCTTTGACACTTCGGTCGGTAGACTAGAATGAGAGCCCCTTAACGGGCTACGTCTAATGATCGATTTTAACCCTATTGGTTTCGTGGTCCCGTGATGCTGTGTATAGCATACCGTGCCGTGCTGTTTCTGTCGCTGATGCCGATGTAACGTTAGGGCACATACACGCCCCCTCTTCCCTAGATGTGTGAACAGTGTTGTACTCCGGGGCAAGTTCCTTTCCAGGAGAAGAAACTCCTTTGGCTGTTGAACAGCTTATGGATACATCATGGTGAATGCATTATTTCGTTCCGTGGGCCTCGGTCCTAGCCTAGCTAGTATCAATGAGGTCACTTTCCGAACCCCGAGTCAGACTAGAAACCGCCGGTCCGCAGAAGCTTGGAAATACGTGTCTCCTCTGGGACTCGCTGCGGTCTGATGCACGCCTGTCGTCTCAACGGCGGTGGTTCGGAATCAGCGTACTGGAGGACATGGTCTCGCTGGCAGCGGGGCTGAATGGGCCGATGGAATGAATCACAAGTGTTTGTACTGTTCATGTGACAGCGAGACTTGGGCACAGCGCGTATTTCCGTCGCGAGGGTCATGAAGCAGTAGTGATATTTTAATTATTCTTTTTGCTTTGGTCCAGGTGCCGCAGGTCAGGCAAGTGCGATCCCCGTGACGTGCTTGTTCTCTGAGATCGGGCGGGCGCGACTGCTGGATGATGTGACAGGATCGACGGAACTCCTCAATGGCTGATTAATCAACCTCGACAGACTTGGTTTAAAGGCATTCTTGCTCCAAGAAAGTTGAGGGGGACGACCTGGAGGGTCCAGAGCATTTAGATTTTGGTGTTCCTTTTTCCAAACCTAGACAAACAAGTAGACGGTTGAGAAGCGTCCTACCCCTCAGATCAGATCAGCCAAGCAACCCCTCAACACCACAGATCATCACCAACAACACCCCCACCATGCCAGTCAACCAGCCCGCCAAGGGCGTCCCCTTTTACACACCCGCTCAGGAGCCCGCCGCCGGTACAGCCCTCAGCAGCAGCCCGCCGACGCTCTTCACGCCGCTCCAGATCCGTTCCAAGACGCTCGCCAACCGCCTCGTCGTCTCGCCCATGTGCCAGTACTCAGCCCAAGACGGACACCTGACCGACTACCACCTCGTACACCTCGGGCAGTTTGCCCTCCATGGCGCCGCCCTCACCATCATCGAGGCGACGGCCGTCGAGGCGCGCGGCCGCATCTCACCCGAGGATTCTGGCCTCTGGACCGACTCGCAGATTGCGCCGCTCCGCCGCATCGCCGACTTGATTCACTCGCAGGGCCACCTCGTCGGCATCCAGCTCGGCCACGCGGGGCGCAAGGCCTCGACCCTCGCCCCCTGGCTCGCCGAGGGCCAGACCCGTCAGGTGGCCCACGACGCCGAGGGCGGCTGGCCCGACGACGTCGTCGCCCCGTCGGCCCTGCCCTTCGCCGAGGGCTACCCGGCACCGCGGGCGCTGTCGACGGACGAGGTCGGGGCCCTCGTGCAGCGCTTCGCCGACGCCGCCAAGCGCGCCGTCGCCGCCGGCATCGACGTCATCGAGATCCACGCCGCCCACGGCTACCTCCTCACCGAGTTCCTCTCGCCCCTGTCCAACGAGCGGACGGACCGCTACGGCGGCTCGTTTGAGAACCGCACGCGCATCCTCGTCGAGATTCTCGGCGCCGTCCGCGCCGTTGTCCCCGACGGCCTGCCCCTCTTTGTCCGCATCTCCGGCACCGAGTGGATGGAGCACGCCGGCCGCCCGTCCTGGGACCTCGACGAGAGCATCCGCCTCGCCAAGCTGCTGCCGGGCCTCGGCGTCGACCTCCTCGACGTCTCCTCGGGCGGCAACAGCGCCGACCAGAAGATCGACATTCACCCCTACTACCAGGTGTCGCTGGCCGAGCGCATCCGCGCCGCGCTCGAGGAGGACGGCAAGGCGCTGCTCGTCGGCGCCGTCGGCATGATCAGCAGCGCCGAGATGGCGCGCGGCATCGTGCAGACGACGACGCAGAAGCAGAACGGAGCGACCGGGGCCGCGGCCAAGGCCACGGTCGAGGTCGACGAGGAGCACGGCCAGGTGACGCAGGCCGACGTCGTGCTCGTGGCGCGCCAGTTCCTCAGGGAGCCCAACTTTGTGCTCAACATTGCCCGGGAGCTCGACGTTGACGTCAAGTGGGCGAACCAGTACCACCGCGCGCCGAGGCGCAAGCACTAGACGGGGCGCGGGCGACGTGATGGCTAGATGGGGAGGACCACGGTTCCAGGGCCCACAGAGCATGTACGAAGTTATGACCATGGGAGAAACAAAGATATGAATACACGTTCATTCGCTATACAAGTAGAAAGTCGAACGTGGGCTATAACAGGTTAGCGAAACCGAGCTATAGCTATGATTTCTTCAAACCAAAAAATAGTCAAATGAGGATGACCAGGACTGGTTTCAGTGCTCATGGCCATAGAGTTTACCGCAGATCACACAAGTCATGCAAATCACACCCGCAGCTCGACGGCAATCTTATCCTCCTTCCTTATGTCCGCACTCCGCCTTCTCTGCACCTCGCTCTCGACCAAGGCCCTCACGAGCCCCGTCGCCAGCTCCGTGCCTCGGCCGACAGCCTCCTCGCTCGCGTCACACGGCACGTGCAAGAAGACGACGCGCCTCTGCTCGCCCTTGCGGTAGAGGTGCGCCAGACTCGACATGTAGATAAAGTCGCACAGATAGCGTCCCGCGTCCTCGGAGATGCGCAGGTCGGCGTCGTCGGGGCTCAGCCGTCGCCAGCGCCGCAGCACGTCGCGCACGTCGAGGTCCGTCTCGAGCTCGGGGGGTATGTCGGCCCAGACCCAGTCGGGCCCCTGCTCGCGCCGCCGGTCGTCATCCTCGAGGCGCGTGCCGTCGACGTCGGGCATCGCGTAGCCGTCGCGGTGGCCCCGGCGCTCGATGCAGTAGAAGGGTCGGGGGCCCGCCATGCCGATGTGGATGCAGAGGTCGATGCGCGGCGGGTTGGGGGGGTGGGCGGCGGCGTCGCTGGGGCCATCACGGGGCGGTGCCGCCGAGGGGTCGCCGGGGGTGTCGTGAGGGAGCTGGTCCCAGAGAGTCGGCACGAGACCTCGGACGACTTGGTAGTTGACGCGGATGGCCTCGGGGTGGACGAGAATCCGGACGGGCGGCAGTGGTAGGGCCGGTGCCGTGGAGGGGTCGGCGCCGGCGGCGGGCACGGAGGTGGTTGGCAGGTGGGACGGTAGGCGGCGTGCGATCTCCCACGAAGGGTTGACGGGGTAGGCCGCTTTAAAAGGCTGTGGGCATACCGCTTGTCAGCCTGGCTGCTTCCAGTACGTCGGATGCAATCCTTCATGGATAGCGACAAGGGGAGAAGGATACTAGGGACAGGGGAGCAAGGGGAAGGCAGACGTACGCCGAAGCCGGTCACGAGGACCGTAAACTCGTCCTGCGAGTCAATCTGAGAGCCCATTGCGTCGGGAAATGAACGAGAACAGAACAGACAAACCAGGACAATGGCAGAGGAGAAAGACAAGGTGATCTATGGCCCTTCACTAGAGCCCCAGACGGATGTTCCACACAACGCGTTGCAGTGCAGAAGCTGGGGAATGTACGTATATATCGTTGTGGAAGGAGCTCCCAGTACCTGGTGCTTGCCTTGCACCTGCCCCTCACTCAGTTCGCCTGGGTTGATGCGGGGAAGGACACAAGGAGCGAGCAGTCGATCGCCACTACCCGCGCTAAGACGTGTGCTAGCCCTTCTGGGCCGCTACTTGAACCAGATCTGGCTGTGCTCAGATCCGCTATGTTCAGATCCAACTACTTGCTCTCCAAGCCGCAGTCAACCGTCGTGGCCACCACTCATCAGTCCTCCTCGTTGATGAAAGGTACCTAGAAAATGAAAATCACAGCTTCAGATGCCCGCCTCGATTTATCGAAACACCCAACTACCCCCTCAGGAAGGGTAATATACCACCGTGAGCAACCAGCTCAGCTATCGTCATGATCATACACCACGAACAGCGTGATTCCCCACCCCAAGCGCCTACGTCAAGTCTCTGGGACGATCCAAAATCCGCAACCCCCCCGCGTCATCATACTCGACACGGCTTTCGTTGACGGCTCGTTCCATTTCTGGTCGCAGGACCGTCTTCTCGCCCGTCGAAGGATCCCATTCCCAGCCCTCCTTCATGTACATCCACCGCAGACACGCCCGCAGCTCTTTATCATCCGGCCGCACTCTCATCCACCTGTTCTACCGTCAGCGACTATTCTTTGCGATTGTCAGGAGGCACATACTCGGGCTGGAACTCGGGTGGCGCTCCGAGGCCGTTCCAGTCCTGGGCCCGGTCGAGCAGCACGTCTCGGCAGAAAATCCGCCAACTGTCGAGCGCATACTTTCCCTGCGTCATGTGTCCAATCTCCCATGCATCGCCTGCCTCTCTGTTGTTTGTCGGCGTTGTAGCATCGAGTGGCAGCTCGCCAGGGACCTCCCGCCTGTCGTAGCCTCGCACTCGATATACCACACCAGGCTGTGGCGGGGTCTCGGTCCATAACCTGGCGTACTTCTGGATCATGGAAGTGCGATTCACTGCGAGCCCGAGGTGGCGAATCATGTCTGTGATTGCTGTTGTTGCCCCGGACGTGGCGAGGTGCTCTGGCGTGGGAAACCGTTCTTTTACCTTGTAAAAGGCTGGTATTGCCAACGTGCCTGCTGTTTTGATCAGGAATGTGACGGCAATGAGGAGCCAAAAGGGGTCGTGCGAAAGTTTCTCCTGGATGAGACTGAAGCATGGCGCCGTCAGGGGTGGAAAGGGTATGGCGGAGACAGTGCCGGCCACAGGCCGCCTAGTCTTAGGTGATGGTTTGGGCGACTCTGGGCAGAAGAAGGGCGATTTCACGGGGCTCCTCAGCTTGAACGTCACGTCTGACGGGAGTTGATCTGCCACACCTGGAGAGAAGACGGTGTCTGGTGGCAGCAGAGGCCGGACCAAGTGCCCGTCCGTGGTAAGCTCCTGCGGAGAGAGGTGCGTATTGTTGAGCGACAAAGCCGCAGGTGGTGCCAGAAAATTGGGTCCGACATCATTGAGAACGTCTTGTTGAACAATAGTTGACGGGTGGTGAAGACTGTCATGTGTGGTGTTCTCGGGGGAGACTTGCCCCAGCTGTGCGCCCTGCCCAACAAGAGCTTCAAGGGTTCTTGACACTGGATCGACGTCTGCTTGGGAAACAGAGCCCCACGCCTGATTGGGTATGTAGCTCTCAGCAGAGGACGCCCAATACGGCGACTCGGTTTGTTTAGGCTTTACAGAGGCCTGTGGTGCATCTCTGCGAACAGGCTTCTTATGTTGGAGCTCCTCGCCAAAGGTGCATAATGATTCGCGCAGCACTTGGATCAACCTATCCGTCTCTGCCCACCCACTATCGTCTTGCATCATGACTGTTGATGCGTGACAGGGAGGATGACACATGGGTAAACCTCCTTCGGCGTCGAGCAGCATCTATTGGCAACTGGGCTCCGTCGGGTCGCTGCAGCGTGCCGCCCGCAGGCAGTCCACCCGCTCGCAGGCTGTTTGGGCCTTCAGCGACAATGTTGATGAGATACCGATGGAAGCTGTTTGTGACGTGGTGTTGCTCATTACCAGCCGGGTCCCGTCACGCCAGCCAGAACTGCCTCTCTCTCTCTCTCCAAGCTGGCGCGGAGGCGGGCGCCGGGCATGCCGTGCTTTTTCCAATGGCGTGAACATGTATGCAGGTGAGAGTCGCAACAAGATGGTGCACGCGCCGTGCCGCCTGCAGATATCGTTCACGTGGTGGACGTTATAGTTCGATGGAGTGGCGGCGATTGGTGGTGATGGTTCGCTAGGGTGGGTTGGGTGAGCTTGAGGGCGTTTGGGCAAACAGGTTCTTGGATGCCTGAATTGGCGAAGGATGATCAAATTGGCTTGTTGACTGATAATTCGAGCAGATCGACGGGAATGCCAGCAGATTGGTGTCTGCAGATCCGGAGTCAGCTCCAAGCACGCGAATCACTTGAATAATGCCGAGTCAATTCCATATAAAGATTGGGGGAAACTCGTTGGCGCCATGTTTTGGCAAGCTTATCACTCGGATGTGCTGGCCGGCCGTCTTGCATTCGCTTAGTACCTACAGTAGAAATCGCGGGGGGACCAAAAAGCAATGTGCCAATGCAAGATAGCCCTGTTTTCGCCTGAAGCTTGAGCGACTCCCTACATCTCAGGTACGATGACCAGGCGATTGATAGGTAGGCGTGTCTTCTCGCCGTGTCGGTATGCTTGCACGACGACCGACACGCCGAGTAACGCTGGCGGTCAATTGGCGAGGCATGCCATGGTCACAATGATCACGTCACGTCGACGAAGCGGCCTCTGAATCATACTCTGTTTGCGTCAGACTGGAGTGGGAAAAAAGGTACCTCGCGACCAGTTCATCTCCGGTAACGCGGCACGAGGCTCTCCACTGCTCCACTGGCCACTATCTCCAAGCAGATGCACCCAATGAAAAGGCGAGGGTTGGCACCGGAAGGTCACGTGTGTGCACAGCCATCCCGTAGCCTTGGCGCTCGGTGAGGTGCTCGAGTGTGGGTGTACCTGTGGTGGGAGCCGAGTGGGGAGTCGCAGTTGCTGACTGGCAGACCGGGGCCACGGCGCACCCAACACCGCAGCGCCAGGCAGAGAGAGAGAGAGAGAGAGAGAGAGAGAGAGAGAGAGAGAGAGAAGTGTCAAGGTGCACGGGGTCTCCCCCCCGGCGACCTGGCCTCGTCGCTTCCCCCCCCCCCCGTTCTTTATTACAACCTTCCATCCAGTCTTCCCAACTCCAACATCTCCTCAATCCCCCCCCAACCACAACCACCCAATCCCTCCCCCCATCAGCCGAAGCGCGTCCATTACGCATTACCGAACCCGGTCATCCTCAATCGTAGTAGATTTCGAGGAACGGAGATGAGCAGCAATCGTGGTAAATTAGCACCAGAAGTGAACCGGTATGTCTTGATGCTCTTTTCTTTCCACTCGGACCTTTTCGTTCTCCGAGCCTGTCCACGTTCGCGACCTGGCGTTCGCGCCCTTCGGCTCCGATCCCCCCCCCTCCCTTACCTTCGCTCTCCATTTGATACAACGACACATGGCTGACCAGTATCACAGAGCTCTGTTCGTAAAGAACTTGAGGTAGATTTTATCCCATCCTCGATGACCACGCGACCCCGACCCTGACCCTTTGTGCAGCTACAACGTAACTCCCGAGGAGTTGTTCGACCTGTTCGGAAAATTCGGCCCAATCCGGTACGCCCATGACCCCCATCAACCACGACACATGACCATCTCGAATCCATCCATGACCATCGTCAATCCACCACACGACATGACTGTGACTAACAATGACTACAGACAGGTTCGACAGGGCATTGCCAACAACACGAAGGGCACCGCATTCGTTGTCTATGAAGACGTCATGGATGCCAAGCAGGCTTGCGACAAGCTGAACGGTTTCAACTTCCAGAACCGTTACCTTGTCGGTACGTGTCTCCCTCGCCACCTGCAGCTCTCGCATCGAGGCCATCCTTTTGAGGATACATCGTTAACGTGACATGCCCTTAGTCCTGTACCACCAGCCAGAGAAGATGCTCAACCGCACGAAAGAGGACCTCGAGGCGCGCCGCGAGTCTTTAGCTCAGCTCAAGAAGCAGCACGGTATCGATTGACAATCCGACGGGTCTGCTGCACGCCTCCAGACCGCCACCCATGCGTCTGCAGGCCCGTCTTCCATGTCTTCACCCAAGACTTCCGCCGCCGCCGCCGCCGCGGCCTCCCCTTCTTCCAAGACGGCCCACCGTCACGACAAGCTTGGCGTTGCCGGGCACGTACGCCGGGCCGTCGTCCGCTTCGCCGACGGAGGTCGATCCAACGCCCTCCAGCCACAGACATGTGCGTAAAAAGGAGACGGCGCCTGTAACAACACGCCGCCGGGGTCGGATCGGGTGGCCTGCTCTGCTTGAGCAGGTCCGCCCTCCCGGCTTCCTTTCTCTCTGCTCGCACCTTTTATGTCTCGTGGTTTTCGGCTTCAGCGGCGCCCGGAAGAAAACCTCGCTCACCTCTCTCATCGAGAGTTTCACGACCTGATACGAATATTTGGCGGTCATGACAGGGGCAACTCGGCGAATCCCTTACACCGGTTGATTCGGGCGCGCATCCTTTTTTTTATGAGACGGCCAAAGTCTCTTTCTCCTCGCGGGTTGTCTACCATTTTTTACTATTGCTTCTCTGCTACTCTAGTAGTCACATACTCGATCGTTCGGTTTGCTTTGGGAAACGGGGAGGCAAGGCATGACGTACGCATGCACACATGCACACGCACTGACGCCGACCTCGCCCTGTGGATTACCTTCCTTAGATTCTTCCTCCCCCCCCTCTCCCTTTTTTCCGAGTCGCAGTCCGTTGACAGAATGCACGATTAGAGGTGTCCTCGCCTCGCATGTGTCTCGATGGACGCTGATGTATTTGATTGGACGTGATGCCACTGATGCATATGTGATGTGCTACTTTGTAAAAGATGTTCTGGGGTATTGCCAGTTGGGTTGCCATGGTCAACATGGGACTATTCACCAGAAGGTTCTACCTCGTATCGTCACGTCATGGCCGTCCATCATGGTCGGTCTATGTCAAGGTCACGTACGTCATGTCCTGATGCTCTCCAACGTAGCAACAACCCACTCCATGACCTCGCCGGCCTCGCTCGACGACATGTCCTCATGCACGGTCAGACACCTCTCGACGACGTCCCGGTACAGGCGCCCCGTCTTGGACGCGAGGCCCGGCACGAGGACGGGCAGCACGACCTTGTCGCGCCACCGCTCAGCCGAGTAGTGCGGCTTATAGTAGGTGCTGAGGACCTTCCACCAGCCAATCTCGAGCAGCACGAGGCCGAGGCTGTAGATGTCGTGGCTCTTGCGGTAGGGTTGGCGGGGGCCGCCGTTGTCTCTCTCGTGGCTGTTGCTGTTTTTCTCGTGGCTGCTGCCGCCGCCGCCGTGGCTGCCGCTGCCGAAGGAGGAGACGCGCGGGTCGCGGTAGAGGTTGACGATGCTGGGGTTGCGCGGGTTGACGGACATTTCGGGGTCGAGGTCTGGGCGGGAGGCGTCGAAGCCGACGAGGTGGGGGGCTTCGATGCAGGGGACCTGCGCTGCGGAGGACGCGGCGTCCTTCTGCGAGGAGGAGGACGAGGACGAGGAGGACGAGGGGGCGGCGGGGCGGATGAAGAGAATGTTGGCACTGCAGAGGGACTTGTGCAGCCAGTCGAGCGAGTGGAGGGACCAGAGGGCCACGGCGAGGGTGCGGGCGAGGTCGATGCGGGCCGTGAGGTCGGGGGTGCGGAGGGGCCCGGCGATGAGGGCGTGGAGGGAGGTGTGGGCGGGCGTCGCGGCGTCGGCGTCGGCGGGGGTGTCGGCGGGGGGTTCGGCGGCGAGGGAGGCCGCGTCGGAGGGCGTTGGCGAGGGGCAAGGCGGCAGCTTGTAGACGAGGCCGTAGCGCGGGTGGGCGGGCGCGTCGTCGCCGTAGCCGACACAGTCGGGCGTGTGCAGGTCCGGGTGGCGGGCCGAGGCGGAGCGCAGCATGCGGGCGAGGTCGTCGAGGCGGCGGAGGTGCAGGAAGCGCTCGTCCGGGTCCTCGCGGTCGTACTCAACCCACTCGACGAGGACGGGGCCGTGGGCGCTGTGGCGGGCGGCGACGCGCGGGTCGTGGCCGGGCGTCGATCTGGGCGGGCCGCCGCCGTGGGTCGAGGGGTTCGCGTCCAGCGTCAGGTCGGCGCGGGCGACGCGGAAGGCAAAGGTCGGGCGGAACTGGGCCTGGGGCGTGAGGTCGAGGTTGATACGCAGCTTCTTGAGGGCGGCCGAGGCGCGGAGCTGCGGGTACGAATCCTCGGCCGAGGAGGCGAGGAGGGCGAGCTCGGCCACGTCGCGCTGGGCGTGGTCGAGGAGCGAGTGGCGCCACGCGCGGTGGAGGGATGGCAGGCGAGACGGCGGGAAGAGCTGGTCGAGGCCATCGTTGAAGTCTGCTCGCGTCAGTGGCCTGCGAGGACGCACGTGCGGGCAAGGGGAGAGGACCAAGGGGGGAGGACCAAGGACGAAGGGGCCACGATGTACCTTTGAGGTCCCGGAGGAGGGCAGTGAACTTTTCCTTGTCTGTAGATAGCCTCATCAGCCCCATGACCCATCCTGTCCGGCCGTGGACAGAGTCGAAACGCAGACGAGGAACACAAACGCACCAGCAATGACCCATTTGGCCCGCAGCGTCAACTCCTTCCGCCACCCCCTCTCCCTGCCGCCGTCGCGCTCGCGCGCCTCCTTCGCCCCCTTGGCCTGGCCGTTCTGGGCCGCGGCCTCCTCGACGATGCCGTAGCGATCCCGCAGCTTGACAAAGTCCGTCACCGTCGCGTGCAGCTCCTCCATGATGCGCCCCGCCAGCGCCGCCATCTGCGGCGTGCTCTCGCGCTCGAGCCGGCCCTCGGCGACCCCCCACTCGCGGCCCCAGACGACGAGCCGCATCTCCTCGATGCGCACCTTGCACACGAGCCGCGCGCTGTCCTGGTCGAGCCGCGCCGCCGTCGTGAAGTACCCGTACGCCCGCACGCAGCCGTCGAAGAGCTGGCCGAGGAACCCGATGACGCCGAGCGCCGTCGCCGCCGCCTCCGCCATGGGCTGATGCTCGGGTCTGTTCCCTGTGGCCTGGATCACAGGATCCCCTGCCTAGGAACGAGCCAAGTGGTGGAACTGCAGGAGGAGTGAGCGTGGGCGCTTGACGTATTGGATTTCTACCTACAATACGGTGGCCCTGAAGAAGTGAGCTATGGACAGTGGTCTCCTGATACCTGAGAGCCTCAGACTAGTGTCAAGACCACATGCAAACCGGAATACTCCCCCTCCCAACGTCGTGTGCCCCTGAACAATGCGGTACATGATCGTGGGACGTTCGAGGGCATCGGCGGTGCTGACATAATCAGATCGCCAAAGTGGGGTCAAGGCGTTCTTTCCTCGGTGAGGTGCGCCATGTCCTTTTCCTGTTCAGTCTGCAACTTGACGACAGCGTCCCCAGCTTGGCCTGCTCTCGTGCGGCATGCTCACGCCAACGAGAGCCACGTTTGTCTGCGATGGTCAACGCTGTTCTGCGCTTGCTGTACGTCTGCCTCGAATCATGCACTGCGGTCTCGATCCGAGCAAGTGGCTTGCAGACAACGAATGGCACATCTAAAACCCATACACTACAAGCAGCATCTGTACGGGGGGGGCTACGTCTGTCCAGGTAGACAGACAATCACCGAGGCTCTCCGTCCCCGAGCATGACGCCTGCTATCTTATTTCTTGCCAACCCGCTGGCCACGTCAAGAAATTCGGTTCCTCGTCTTGAAATCCCAGCACGCGAACGCATGCGAGACGAAGGAAACGAACATGCTTTCCTTTTTTCTGCAAGGGAGGTCGTCGAGTGACAGCACGGCCCAGAGCAATGTCCGGTGCGGAAACAAAGTGGGCGCGACCGTCGTCAGGGTCTCGGGCCGAACATTGGTGCTGCTGCCTTTGTGCGAGATGGCTCTGGAACAGGCGCGGGCGAGGCGGGGCCGGCGGGAAAAAAAGCAATGGTTCGGAGAGCATGGGGTGCAAGAGAGAACACGCTCCCTCATGCGCTGCGCAACATTGGCTCGACACCCAGAGGCTCGCGCGGCCCTTCGTGCGCCGGCTGCTTTCCCACCTTCAACGTGCTTGAACAGCGACACACCCCGAACATCGTCCTCATACCCACGCATCGACCCGTGCATCATGACCTCGCCGTGCAACTGAAAGATGACTGTGATTCATTTTTTTCCCGCCTGAATCTAAAACCCGAAGCCCGCCGTGCTCTGACGGAAGACTCCTTTCCCGACAACATCATTCATATATGACCAACTGATGCATGGCCCTCGTGATTTCCCTGCTGTCCGTGGCGCCGTGGCGGCCGCGCAGCTTTTTACATACATGGCGGCCCCCCCTCCGCTGAGATCCCCTCTTCTTCGTGCCGAGGCGCTCGCGTCTCCCACCGCGTGGGCAAGTTGAAGTCCTCTTGCACGTTTCCCCCTCTTCCATCTTCGCGACGCGCGCCCACATGGCGTGGGGTCCCGGGGACCCGTCCGAGACGTGAGAGTATTCGTGCTTAGTACACCTTCTTCTTCTCGTCAATGCTGAACTGGCCGGGGCCGCTGTTGACGAGGAGGAGGAGACCGCCGACGATGGAGAGAATCTGGAAGAAGTCGTACTTGGCGAAATCCTTGTGGGGGTGGTGCTCGTGGAGCTGCCATCTCGTCAGTACATGCACCCAAGAAAAGAAAAGAAAAGAAATGAAAAAAAAAAAGTCAAAGCAGGGACCGCGTACCGTCCAGAAGTTGTTCACAAAGAGGTTGAACACGCTGAGAATGACAACGAGCAGCGTGGCGCTGAACTTGGCCTTGAAACCGACAACGACCATGACGGACGCAATGGCGCCGATGATGGAGACAATGATGCGGCCAAAGGTCCAGGTGCCGCTGAAGACGAAGCCGACGAACAGGAAGATGAGAAGCACGCGGCCGGCGAGCTGGAAGTACATCTTGCGGTCCTTCTCGTCGAGCTCGGGAATGCCGGCAAACGCCTTGGACTTGCGGACCCACGAGTCCGACATGACCATGAGGAGGCCGCCAATGACCGACAGGTTGCGCAGGAAGAAGTTGAGGTCAAAAATGAGACCGTAGCCGAGGGCCTGCGTGACGACGACACCCATGAGGCCAAACACGGCGTAGTCGGAGTGCTTGCGGATGATGACGAGCACGGAACACGCGATCATGGCGACGACGTTTGTGAGAAGGAAAAGATGCGTGATGCCCGACGGAACTAAGGGGCAGTGTCAGCGAAGAGGCCGGGCAGAGAGAGAGAGAGAGAGAGAGGCACGGCGCGCCCGCCGCTTGGGGACTTGGAGAGGGCACAACATACTGTGTCGGTAGTCGTTGAGGTAAAGAAGCTGATCGCTCCACTGGGTGACGATGCGCAGAGCATCTTCGAGGAAGGTGACGACGATCAGGAATCGGCCAATTGCGGGCAGGTATCTGACAGAGAGACATCACAGTCAGTTTGCCTGCATTCCAGGGGAGGTACGGAGGAAGAAGAAGAAGAGGGAGAAGAAGAACTCACGGCCTGATCGGCTCGCTGACGCTGTCAAGAAGGTCCTCGATCTTGCTGGTCTGTTGACGGATCACGTCCAGAGGGCTCGAATCACTCGAGTCCTGGCTGCTGGGACCACCGAAAGACGGCTGGCCGACGCCCATGCCGTACGAAGGCCCTCTCTGCTGAGCCATGATGAGCAGCGCGGGAGGGTGAGATGTGTGATTGTTGGTGGAAGGAGAGGGCGTGTCGCTGCGCGGAAGAAGAAGAAGAAGAAGAAGAGTTCGAGGACGGTATAGCCCTAGCCAGCAAGGGACAACAAGGTTGTTTGGTTGCACACGAATGTCGAGCTATCGAATTGAGGAGAGGACGGTCACCAGAAATGGGACCAGGTCGCGAGGCCGAAGCTGAAGAGCTGGGGAAGAATTGGCCGTGGTTCTGTTCGGCAGATGGGCGAAAGGGGGAAAATGTGGGTGGGAAGAGGATATGTTGTCCTGAAGCAGGTGATGCTCTCCTTAAGAAGAGGAGTGGAGGCGATTCACTGTGTTGAGCTTCCTGTCGGAGACAACCTAGGGGACAAGCAATGGAGCAATGGGGCAATTGGGGAGAGGGGGGGGGGGAGGCGCAGAAGGCCGAAGTAGAGTTCACTGCTTCCAAGGTGTAGAGGAACCTCGCAGGGTGGATGACCTCAGACAATCCAATCCCATGGCGCGGAATCGTTTAGGTGTCCTTTTTTAGAGCCACGAGCAAAAAGCAGGTGCTCGTGCGGGTACCTAACGCGACGCAGCGCAAGTGCCTTAGCAGGTAGGTACCTGCTACGGAAGCTACAGCACCCAGATGTGGTGCAGCTCGAGCACGAGGGGTGTGGCTGGGCGGGGCCGCCAGCTGCCGCTCTCCTGTGCTCCAGCGCTCCACCGCCAGGCGTCTTGGCGCTATCCCCTCCGTACCTTACCTAGATACCTTGGGTAGGTCGCTACCTACCTAGGCACCTACCTACATTCGTACCTACCAGGCTCGCTCTCGCCATGTCTCTCCCTCTCACTGAAGACCTCCACTCACCCGCGGCGGCACTGATCACGTATGCCGTCGTGAGCAGCCTCCTGCCTTTTCTGGCCACGAACTTTCCCCTCTTCCGACCTTATCTGCGAGCGGCAGTTGCTGCTATGGATGATGCGACCGCGAGCTGATGGGACGTTCGATGGGTGCGCGATTGCGTCCCTCCCATCGTCATGTGGTCCACATTCCTTGCGAGTGTGCAACCCGCCTTCGATCAAAGAAGCTTTTCACTGCACTAAGAGCATCGTCTGTCCATTTCAGGGCCTGAATGGTTGCTAGCTCTTGGCATTGGGACCACGTCCGGTTTTCTTTGATCACCAGTCAGCAAAATCTTGACACTCGGAACGATTCCCAAGCTGTGCAGGCATGGTAGACGTTCGATCCTCAGAAACGATCACCAGTCGCATGTCAACAGCGTCTGGAAACAAAAATCTGCTTGGTCGAAACAATCTTCCTCGTTGACAATGTACAGTGAATCTAAATGTTGTGATGGCCAACCTCTATATTTCCAGAGGTATAGCACGCCCCGTCAACCCATGTTGCTGCCCTCAGGGCCCTGTTCCCCCAATTTGATGAAGAATCCAAACAAACCCCCTTACCGTCATGGTCGATGCCAAAAATAGAGGGTGTGGGGGTTACCGAAAAGAAGTTCAAAGCATGCTTTACAAATAACCAAGCGCCCCTCCAGTCGCCAGCCCGAGTCCAGTGCTGCCGAGCAAGTCCAATCTATGCAAATCCTCAGATGGGCTTGTTAGGGTACGAGGGTGGCGCGCTCGTCGGGTTTCCTGGTGTCGGCAGCTCCACGGGGGCTTGGCTCGGAGGCTGGTTGAAGCTGGGTGAGTATACCATGCCGGGCGGCGGTGAACCCTGTTGGCTCATACGCGGGTCAGACCTAGCGAGAGAGTCAGCTCATCTGTCCATCACCACTTTCAACGCTCGTTGAGCTGCTTACATATACGAGGCGTGCGGGTTCTCCATGCCGTGCCCACCATAGCCATAGCCATGCGCCGGCTGTGAGCCCACGGTGGCGGGACTGTTTGACATCATGGCCGGCGGGCTGTGCTGGTCTCGATAGGGTTCAGACGACGGCGGTTGCGTGCTCCATTGCGCCGCGCTCCAACGGCTGTCGGACCCTGGGCTCTTTGGTGTTGTCATGAAGTTAGCCTCACTGACAGGCGGTGGGGGGGCTTGATAAGTGTCTCGTCGTTGCGCCTTGTCGAGGCCGCCGCGCCTGCCGCAGAACCAAATGAGTGCCGCGCCAATGATGAGCACGGCGACGCCGCCGATGACTATGCCTGCAATGGCGCCAGCGCTGAGATCCGAGCCTCCTCCACCCGAACCGGAGCTTTCGTTGGAGCCAGATGCTCCGCCAGAATCATTGCCGTTGGGTGATGGTGTGCCCGATGTGCCCGGCGGGCTTGAATCATCTTCACCGGGGAACGGTTCGCCAGGGAGGATTTGGTACGTCAACCCCTCGAGTGCGTCTTGCTGTCCTTCCAGCGTGAACGTTGAGTTCTTTTGTCTCGTCAGCAACGAAGGGTCAAGTTTCACCACGATGAAGCCACTCACAGGATTGATCACCCCGATCATGTGCTTCTGGTAACAAGATCCAGGTGCACCACAGTAGTAGAATATGGGTTCCGTATCATTGATTTTGACCTGGTACCGTGGGGGCTGTAGAACGAGGTCAGAATAATGCTGCAATACTTCTTGATGATACATGGACTTACATCATTGGTGATGGCAGCGACAGGCTTAGGGCCACTGTAAAACCCTTGTCTGCCGATATCGATGTATTCATACGGCGTGCAAGGGTAGCCATACTCGGCTCGGATGACTGAGTGGTTTGCTGGATAGAAGATCCATTCTGGGGCTGGGCATCAGCCTGGAAGACGCAACGACGAGTAGTACAAGTTAAACCCACCGATCGTGTCACCAATCTCTGCTGTCACCTCGTCTTCTGTGAACCGATGGCCAGACTAGAGACACGAATTAGTGGCAGTCCATGAGCATGATCTGTGTCCATGCACTTACAGCGCCGACGGCAATGGTGATGGTCTGAGGGTCTCTGCTAGAGGAAGAGGTCGCCACGCTCCGGCTCGGTGCCCTCGTCGTAGCAGGTGAGGATTCTGTGGTAGAAGCGCTGATTGTCTCTTCCGCTTCAGAGTCCGACTGTGCGTGAACACCAAGCGTAAGGATGGCCCAGGCCATCAGTGGTGACACCAACATATTGACTGCTCTCATAGTGCTCAATGTGAAACGACGCGTGCAGTATCAACTGAGAGGTGTAGAAGAGGAAAGGATGGAGAAGACGGAGGCGGCCAACGGGGGATGGTAGCAAATCATAAGAACAAGCACCCTCCAATCCTACATGGCCACTGGGAGGGGAAGCCATGAAGGGGACCCAAAAGGAGCCGAAGGGGGTGTCAGGAACTGGTTGGGGGCGGAGGCGGTGCCACCAGCGATGGCTGTACCTCACGGCTGGGTAAACTCAAGGGCCAGCCTGGCGCAGGATGGATGGGATCACATCCTGGGCGACGGCCCCGGAAGAAAGAAACTGAAGCCAACGCATCCTAGTGAAGCCATGTCCTCGCCCTAACAGAGGGTCCATACTCGACGCCTTTGTCCCCCCAACCAGCGATGTATCATTGAGCCTAGATCTGGACGTTCGCCCACACAACGGGTACGATGCTAATCGGACGGGTCTTCCGCGAAGGACGTACAATGAAGATCTTGGACCAAAGCATATGCTGAGGGCTTGGCGGGCTAGGATCAAGCTGACATGCAGGAGGGTGGTGGGCATATGCAGCCTCACCGCAGCGCTCATAATTGTACCGTCGCTGCTCGACTGTGGTGCAGGATACGAGTATGTATACCTCGGCCAGGCATTGCCGTTGTAAGACAGTGACGGTCGAAGAGACAAGTTATCAGCCTTTGTTTTGATCAGCAAGTTGCCTCGCGACTTGGCGTCGGCAATGCGCTGAACATCGTCGTGGGCGAACAACAGACAATGAACTCGAGGTGGCGGGTGCACACCACTGCGATTGCTCTTTCGAAATCCGTCCACCCACGCGCGAGCTCGGCAGCGGGGTCTGCATGGAGAGAGCCTTCGAATGCCACCCTCCTCGCGCCATGCCTGCCAGCTTCCTGTATGTGCCAACACCCAGAAGATCGGGCCATGGACGAAGACAGTGAGTGGTCCGCGGCCGGGCGGCCGATCTGCGCATGGGGGCTGAAATGAACAATAAGCTCCCGCTGGAGTCCTAGGAGGTGAGGTCGGCCGCCGTGGTGCGCTAACCTGGAACAGGCTGGTCAAAGTCATTCGACCGACGGCTGAAGTGGAGCTTCCCGTTGGTGACAACAAGAAGTGTGGTGACAGGTGGCGGCCAGTCCGACCATCCCTTGCGTCGAGATGGTGTGAAGGGCTATGTTGAGAAGACCGGCAGAGGCCCCCAGCCTGCATTCGATGTGGCTTGGAGACCGGTGTCGCCGCTGGCCTGACCTCTCAGAGGATCAAGTTGCTTCCTTGACCGCATGTGCCGTAAGCTGACGATGGCGAGGGGCCGAGCTAACATCGTCGGCCCTGGCAGGTCCTGGGCGGGAGGAGGTGGTCCTCTCAACCGCGAGGCGTTCTTCGGCACGGCAGCCCAATGGTCAGTAGAGTTCGGTACGCCAGATAGTCTTTCTCGAATCGCCTCGATGCCGTATTCTGAGGCGCTTCCTTGGCGACGGATCACTTTAGCTTGGTATCGCTCATCGAAACTCGACGGCTCAACACCATCGTCACATGAAAGGAGACGCGTTCAGCTGATTCTGATAGATGTAAGAGACATCAAGACCAAGACCGACCGGCGTATCTTCGATGGAGTCATACTCTGAGGATCCTTTCGTGGCTGGCATCATGTCATGCTCTTGTCATGACTTTAGCTCTCGTGGCTCCAGTGGACAACCATGCTGGTGTCTCCGAAGGGAAGAAAGGGCGGAGGGGGATTGTAACTCTGAGGATTGACGTCGCTTAGTCATCCAAACGAGGACATGATAAGATAAGCCAGGAACGCTCAAAGCTCGCTGTTGCAAATTGAGAGCAACTGGCCAATGAGCAGACGACTGTCCGTGCTCCAGCCTCGCTGCCTTGCAATTCAGACAAGCCCAGCCGAGAGCCTCAGTCAACTTCCATCCATCTTGCTCCAGAAAGCAAATCGCTGATTCGCCGCGTGCATTACCTACGCGCAGCCATTGATCAGCGCTCTTTCCTTGTCATCGCTGTCGAGGCTCTTTGACCGACGACCGTCAGCATGAACGGCGACGGCTACTCTCGAGGTTTGTTGTCTGTGGCCCTTTTGGCAAACTTGCCCTTAACAGTATTTACACAGACGAGCGACGAGGCGGAGGTGGAGGCGGAGGTCGCGACTACCAGGTATGCTACTCCCTTGACAATTGAAACTCCGCATTTTCTTTAACACAACACTCACCAGCGCGGACATCGCGACGACCGGCGCGATCGAGAACGCGGCGGAGAACGCGGAGGAGAACGCGGCCAGGAGCGAGGTGGCGACCGCGGCCAGGAGCGCAGCCACCGAGACCGTCGCCGATCCCGCTCGCCCTACGAACGAGGCTCGAGACGCCAGGAAAACGACGATAGTTACGCCGCCAGCCGAAGCCACAGGGAACGCGAGCGTGAAGACAGATACTCTGGAAGAGACAGGCGCGCCGAGCGGGATTGGGACCGTGATCGCGGTTCATCCCGGCGCGATGCCAGGAGAGATGACGATGATCGCGGCGCGCGGAGGGGAGGCGACAGAGACCAATTCGACGATCGCAGGCGCGGCGGCCGCGACAGAAATGAAGAATTCGCCCGGCGTGAGCAGCGTCCCCGGAGCGCTAGCCCGCCCCCCAAAAAGCGCGAGCCGACCCCCGATCTAACCGACATCGTGTCGGTGCTGGATCGCAAGCGTCGCCTCACCCAGTGGGATATCAAGCCCCCTGGCTACGAGAACGTCACGGCCGAACAGGCAAAGCTGTCCGGCATGTTCCCTCTGCCCGGTGCCCCGCGTCAACAACCCATGGACCCTACCAAGCTCCAAGCTTTCATGAACCAGCCCGGCACCGTTAACAGCGCGTCCCTGAAGCCCAGCAACTCCCGCCAGGCGAAGCGGCTGCTCGTCAGCAAGCTCCCCTCTTCGGCGACCGAGGAGAGCGTGGCCAGCTTCTTCAACTTGCAGCTCAATGGCTTGAATGTCATTGAGAGCACCGACCCTTGCGTTTCCTGCCAGCTGTCAAATGACAAGTCCTTCTGCGTGGTCGAGTTCCGCAACGCCTCCGAGGCAACCGTGGCTTTGGCATTGGATGGCATCTCGATGGAGGCTGATTCTGGTACCGACGGCGCTGCTGGGCGTGGAATGGAGATTCGCAGGCCCAAGGATTACATTGTCCCTGCCGTCACGGAGGAGCTGCCCTACGAGCCTGGTGTCGTTTCGAGCAATGTTGTCGACACGCCGAACAAGCTCAGCATCACTGGTTTCCCGCCTTACCTGACGGAAGAGCAGGTTACAGAACTCCTGACATCGTTCGGAGAGCTTAAGGCTTTCGTGCTTGTCCGCGATCGACACACAGATGAGTCTCGGGTAGGTTGAGGGATCTCTTGCAAAAGACACAGTTTGAGTAACGATTCTCTTAGGGCTTTGTATTCTGCGAGTATGTCGATAGCGCTGCCAATGATGTTGCTATCCAGGGCTTGTCCGGAATGGACCTCGGAAACAGCAAGCTCAAGATCCAGAAGGCCAGTATCGGCGTTACGCAGGTTGCAGGCGTTGAGATGGGCGTGGCCGCCATGTCCATGCTGGCTGGCACCACGGCGACCGACTCCGAAGAAAGCCGGGTATTGCAGCTTCTCAACATGGTCACGGCCGACGAGCTGATGGACAATGAGGACTATGAGGGTATGTGGCTCTGCAGTATTTGGTTCTGTGAAATATTCGCTAACCTTTCCACCCCCAGAAATCGTGGAAGATGTGCAGGAAGAGTGCGCCAAATATGGCACCGTTCTAGAGGTCAAGGTACCCCGCCCCGTCGGCGGCAGCAGGCAATCAGCCGGAGTTGGCAAGATCTTCGTCAAATACGAGACCAAGGAGGCGACGAAAAAGGCCCTCCAGTCTTTGGCGGGCAGGAAATTTGCGGATAGGACTGTCGTCACGACATATTTCCCAGAGGTATGATCTTTGCGATGCTCGGACTTACGTCTAGAGACTAACATTTGTATAGGAGAACTTTGACGTGAATGCTTGGTAGGGTGCATCAGACAGTGCCCCTACGAACTGGTTTAACGGGCAATGGAAAGGAACATGAAGTGTGTCACAAAAAGGGTCCAGAGTCGACCCACGGGAAAGTTAGCGGATGGGCCATTCAGAGATTGAGTTCAAACGTTTGCCACAAGACCCAGAGCCCATGTATCATAGTGTCATGAGTAAAAACATTCTGCGACAGAAATGCCATGTCAAGCGGCTGTGAAGGGGTGAGATGTGATCAGGACATAGATGACACTGAGCATTCGATGTGTAGTTAAGAGACTCTCAAGTCGTGTCACTGATGTCTGGGAACCTATTTTGGTAGAGAAACGTATTAGGCACAAGGATCAAGGAGACCGAGTCACATAGTTATGACATCAACGGACGTGGAAACAGTTGGACAAATGGTCATTGTATTGAGCTACATACGCATCCATAGGTTCAGATGCTGAAAGACTAAGGCTACTTTGCTGTCAGTCTTTGATACTCCAAATGCGTTCGACAAGACAGTAAAAGGGTTTGCAGCATCAGAAGTCCGTTTAATGCATCGAGCCGTAAGGCTCTAAAATAAGAGGTACCAGAAAAAATGTAAAGGTGATAATCATCATTTGGAGCGTAGGGAAGACCAGGAGAAGGGCGGCAGACTTACGATGTAGGAGAATCAGTCGATTGGCGCAAGGAAGCGCGGGTGTAAGGAAAAGATTGAACAGAAATATGGAAGCAAAGCGAAGTGGCAGAGAAGGATGAAGGAGCGATTGAAAACTAGAGGTGAAGAAAAGCTGTCGAGCTTGAGGTCCACCCAATTCAAGATTGTAGATTAGCGCACAGACCACTGGCTGCCCCTTCCATCCAGCCCACCCCTCCTGTCTTCCTATCCCCTAAAATCCACAACGCGAGAGCCCAACTCGGGGTGGCCCTAATTAACCGAGAAAACTCCTCACACAATCGGACGGCCGACCCTCCACTCCACCATTGCAATCGCAGGCCGCGCAGCAACTTTTCTCTTCCTCCCCCTCTAGCGACTGAACGACTAGCAAACACGACCCAACCGCCGTCTCCAGCAACGACCACCGACAGCCGCCAAAATGGGTAGAATGCACAGCAAGGGCAAGGGCATCAGCTCCTCTGCTATCCCCTACTCGCGCACCGCGCCCTCGTGGCTCAAGACCAACCCCGACCAGGTCGTCGACCAGATCTGCAAGCTGGCCAAGAAGGGTGCCACCCCCTCGCAGATTGGTGTTGTCCTCCGTGACTCCCAGGGCATTGCCCAGGTGAAGATTGTCACCGGTACGTTGCGCTTGAGAAGAAGCCCGGTAACGTGACAAGACATTCGCTAATAAAGACGGCACAGGAAACAAGATCCTCCGCATCCTGAAGTCCAACGGTACGACCCCAATAGCAGTGTGAAGCGTCGGTGCGATGAACGTCCAGCAATGGACGTGGGAATAAGAAAAAAGCAAACATCAAACCGTTCGCGAGGAGACGACCTTGCGTCGTTCTCCCGAAACGCAAACAAAAACTATGCCTCTGTACGGTCTCGGCTGACAGAGTGATCACTACAGGCCTCGCCCCCGATCTTCCTGAGGATCTTTACATGCTCATCAAGAAGGTAAGCCAACCCCCTCCGTCCGCACATTGCGACCCGGAGTGCAATATTAACATGTCATCTAAGGCCGTCGCCGTCCGCAAGCACCTCGAGCGCAACCGCAAGGACAAGGACTCCAAGTTCCGCCTCATTCTCATCGAGTCGCGTGTCCACCGTCTTGCCCGCTACTACAAGACCGTCGGCGTCCTGCCCCCCACCTGGAGGTACGAGAGCGCCACTGCCAGCACCATCGTCGCTTAAGCGATGAGCTGCTCGCGAGTGGAGGCCCGGACAACGGGTCCAGACGAACGTCCCAGCGGAGGAAAAATTACGGTGGTCATGGAGTTGGGGTTAGGAAACTGCATTTTCGGCAGCGCAGCTTGCTCCTTCTGGTCGTCACGACGATCATGATAGTCAGAGACTTCGTTGAAATGAAAGCAAAACGATTCTCGGCACCTCAATTCAATAATGCCGCCCTCAAGTCAACATATGCCTATGGGTATCTCTCGCGCGTGACATAAATGCTCGGCGCCCCTATTGATCCCCCCCTTGGAACGCCTGTTCGACAGCCATTTGCCGACCTCGCCGCCCGTCTGGTCCATGCTACCATTGATTGCCGCCTTCCTTCTTCTCATATCTTTGCGCCCGCCTCGACTATGACAGCCTTGTATGTCGCAACACCTAGTTGTCTGTCTGCTCGAGTTCCTTAGATCGCTGGATGAGGTAATTGCCCAGAACGCGAAGAGGGTCCTTGGGTCTAGTGCAGCGTCAGCAACACCAACTAGATGGGTTTTTCAGAGTAGCGACTCACTTGTCTTTCGCAATCTGTTTCATGCCGTCAAGCAGCACAGTCGTGACATTGTTGTTGAGATACTGGCGGACGGGATCGCCGTGAGAAGCAGCCTTGTCAGGCATTGTGAACCCTGGGTCAGGATGGACCGAGCCAGCGCGGGAGCTGCCAGGCTCCTTGTCGTGGTTGCCATTGACGGTGCGACTGGGTGTAGCCGTGCGAGGCATGGGGCTAGCAACAGTAGGGGTGAAGGATTGGGCAGCAGGAGCGGGCGACTACGAGGGATCACAGAGTCAGCTAGGATGCAGGGCATCGCAAGTAGTTGGCACCCCTTACCGGCGCGTTGTCGCCAGTGGGCGCATCGGGCATCAGCACATCAGCAGTAGCGGCAGCCGTCTCCAAGGTTGACGTCAGATCTGTTGAGGGAGTGGGGGCGAGCTCTCTGGCTGCCACGGGTTCCTCAATGGCTATCTTTGTTCCATCGTCGGGAACATCCACAGATGCGAGCACATGTGCGGGAGTAGGCGCGGGAGCATCTGCAACAGGTTGGTCGGCGGATGTTTGCGGGGTGTCCGCAGCGTTCAGTGTGTCTGACATTGTGCTGTAGTTGATTGAGATAACGTTTGTGTGGATGCAGATTGCTCAAAAGTCAACGTTGCTGATTGTAGTGTGTCGAAATTGTTTGCCAATCGATGTTGCAAGCCTGATGATGAGATTGAATGGGTCTGAGTGGACAGGCGGCAATGTGGTTCTGTTGGAGTTGATAAAGTAAGGACTGTTGTCAATTCGTCGCTCGCCACCTGAGTGTATATCGTGTTGTCGTTAGGCTGTTGAACCAGTCTCAGGCCTTCATGAAGTCGAAGGGAAGATGCTAGCCTTGTTGCGTGCCGTCACTCAACGTAGGCTCCTCGTTGTGTGACATGGCTTGTAGAGGGGCTATGCTTCTAGCGCTATTGTGCTGTGACACAGCGCGAAGTCAGCTGACCTCGCGTCCCTGTGACGCTGCACATCGCCACGGCCAGCCTGTGCGTGTCGCGTGAATTTGCCATCTCCATCAAGCAAACATTATAAGATCCATGCGCACAGCTTGATCGGCTAAGATGACGGATCTGAGCAACCATTATGGATGACTTTGTTCAACGGCGACCTCGGGCCCTCGCCTCTGAACCTGAATTGCTCCGGCCAAAGTCGCCCTCACCCGAGGAGCCTCCCATGAAGAAGCCTAAGGTTGAGGATGGCGCTCCAGATCACACAGCTGCAACAGATGCTGTCGGCTGCTTCAACCAGGACTCTGATGAAAAACTCGCAGTTGCTTCACATGAGGAAGATGTAGAATCGGAGAGTCGGGAGACTCGACATCACCATCCCGCCATTGAGGATGCATTACCACCAGTCGAGACAGACAAGGAAGCTATCGAAAGATATGAGTTATACAAGGCATCTCAGTCCTCAGATGTAGGCGAAAAGCCTCAGTGGGTCAAGGGTAAAAGCTCCATTTACGTTGATGCTTTCAATCTGGCACTGGATACAGTGTTGGAAGACGAGTCTCACCTGTTCGACATGAGAGAACGGACTGTTTTTGAGCAATGGAGGCTCCTTGACTACCAGAGCCAATACCTGTGAGCCACCTCCTTCATCATTCAAGGACGTCCAAGCTAATTCTTACATCAGCTACGTTCGTCTTTTCCTCCGTAAGACGTCTGCGTGGCATCGTTCCGACCGACTCGGGTATCATTGTGATATCTCGCACATGGACACAGCCATTGCAAGCCTTCAGGAAACAAGAGAGCTTCCAGAAGAAGCTCCAAGCTCACAAGACGACCCGGTGAAAGGTGTTGCTCTTGAAGAGTTTGGTCTCGGCGACGACTTCACATTTGCCGACAGCTCTGAGGAACACATTACAACGGTGGACGAAGCTGCGACACTACTGGGACTTGAAGAGCTCAAGTCTTTGTGCAAGGAAGCCAAGGTTCAGGGAAAGAACAAAGCAGGGCTCGTCAAGGCACTCTGTCGCATGAGCTATCAACAGGCAGGGCTTATGTCTGTCGGCCTGCAGAGGTCAGCGAGTGGGAGTCGCAGTAGCAAGGAGTCATCGCCCGTCAAAGACATCTCGCCGGTAGCCTCTCGATTACCACCGACCTTGACGAAACAAGACTCGAATCGGGCTCAGCATTTCTTGGACAAGATCCTGGCGATCACAGGCCGCTGTATCCGACTGTCGCCCTTGACGTACAAGTTGTTCGAGAGGGTACATCTTGTCTTTTATCGGTCAACAGAATGGACCGAAAAGTCATTGACAACCATCATTCTTGCCAAGATTGCCCGACGCAACTTTCCAGAGTACATTGTTTGTCGAACGTCAAATATCTTCAAGTCAAGGAGACATCTCCTAGAGTTCGAGGCGGGTGTTCGTCTCGAATCGGAGGTCGACCAAATCTTAGAATTTCATGGATCACCCGGAAAAGAAGGCTTCAGCAAGGTTATTGATATCTTCGACAGGATTTACCCTCGATGGCAGGTGCTCATTCAGGAAGAGCTTATCAAAGAAGCCACAGTCTACGATCCAGGGGAAGGAGCCTATCTGAGGCGATTCACGCCGGTGCATTCGTATACACGCATCATCCACAAGGCTACATCGGTCCTCGGCCGCATGAAGGAGCACAAGAAGGAGCATGGCCTCCTGACCGAACTGCTCGATCAGAATCTGTTCCATCCGGCGCGGCGCGGGAGCTGGTATCAACGAAAAGCTCTACTGGAAGAACACTACATGCATGCACTCGACCCGGCTCCCGCGTCTGAAAATCTAGAAAAGCAGAAGAGGCACTGGAAGAGAATCGCCATGTCGACATGCGAAGCCGGACTCCAGGACAATGACTGCCACGTCATCTTTCACTACGACTTGCAGAAGCGCCTAGTTAAGATCGAGAAGCAGCTTCGCATCCCATTTAGTGAGCAGCACGATTTCGGTCACATCCGGCTGAAGGCCCCAGAGGAGCACACGGTGGAGGGTGTGCAGCTGAAGGAGGTAGACCCCATTGGCAAGAATGGACGTCAGGCCAGCACCAAGACGCATTGGATAGATGAAGAGGAGGACGGGGGTGAATGCAGTGTTGAGGAGATGTGCCTGAGCTCATACCGCAGCAAGGGCTGGAAGGGATACCATGCCGAAGGAGGCATCATCCGCACACTGTTCGCCTACCTCTTTTACGACGTTCTATTCCTCTACGTTCCGAACGTATTTCAGACGGCGTATCAGACATGCCCGCTCGACTTGCACACCGACTCTTTCTATCCGACACGCGCTTCCGAGATCAACCACCGGCTGGTGGAGATTGCCAACGGGGCCGCAGAGCGCATCATCCGGCAGGTAAATGAGCGAGAGCGGGACAGGCGGACATGCGTCGTGGGCTTGAACTGGGATTACGACGTGGAAGATTTGGTCGAGCTCGTCGACTGCTTCAACAGCAGCGCACTGTCCACAATCTGCAAGGTGATGGCGCAAGAGTACCGCCAGCGCGGAGGTGGCATCCCAGACCTGATCCTCTGGCGGACCGAGCCCCAGAAGGAGTGCATGTTCGCCGAGGTCAAGAGCGCGAACGACCGTCTCAGCGATACGCAGCGGTTGTGGATTCACGTGCTGACGGGCGCCGGCGTCAGGGTCGCGCTCTGCAATGCTGTCGCGCGCGAGATCAAGGTGGTCGACTGAGGCGTGAGGATAACCTGGGCATTGACCAGTCGGTTGCGTTGCATGGCCATCGCGTGTGACAGCGGCTGGCAGATTGCGGCAGTGTTCCTATGCACGGCGGGCGAGTGACATGACAAGACACGAACGGTGGCGATGCTTCGAGACTTTCTTCATCTCGTTTCAGAAACTACCATGGTTGAACGCGCGGTTCTGACAGATGAGGTCGCCCCCCAGGGCGGCCTTCGATTCGTCCTGTTTCCCTCGTGGGCAAATGATGGTCGACCCCGGCAAGATTGTCGCAGGGGCAATGTGAAACGAGCTTGGGCCAAGAATAGCAACAATCCTCGAGATGCGCTGCAGCTGTGAGTGGTTGAAGGTTTTTGCAGAAGCAAAAGCTTCCATGAAGCGAAGCGCGTGGGCATCCCCAGCTTGCCGGGCTGGTGATGATGCAGCACATTTCGACACATCACGAGCTCTGGTCGTTTCAGCGACCGCCCTATGCTTGGCTCTCGTTTCAGGAGCTTCGACGGGTAGGTTTCCGGGCTCTCGTGAACCGTGTCTGGGAGAAAGAAAAGGGTTCATCGGAGATTTCGGTCGACCCAATCACAACCCCCTTCCTCAATGCAGCGGCCCCGGTCATATCTCGCTGCCAGAGTCGGTCAGGTGCTCGAGGCCCCTGTCTTTTTTTCTGTGCCCTCGCTGCTGGGCCTCGACCAGCTCACCCGAGCAGACAGACGCCAGGGCAACAGAAGCAGGGGAGGAGGAGGGGCGTTTGGCATAGGCGTCGACGTTGGCGTTGGCGCCAGCAAGGCAAGCAACGCACTCTTGCACCAACATGACATCGGTGACAAGGCGCGGCAGAGTGAGCGAGCGTGCTAGGGAGGCAGAGACAGGGTTGGGAGAGGGGAGGGGGCCAGCAAAGGGCTTAAACTACGCAGCAGCAGTAGCTGCAGCACGGAAGCACAAGAGAGATCAAGTCGTCACACTGGCTCGTTCGGCATGTCGACGTCCGATTCGCGCAAGAGGAGGGGAAGGGTACGTGCTGTACATGTACGTGCTGTATGTGCGGCTTTGCCTGCCTGCTTGCCTAGCTGTGTGTGCCTCTCCGTCGCGCTGCTGCAAGTTGCGTTGCGTCGTGCGCTGCGCTGCTGCGTTGCGTTGCGTTGGGGCGCTGTGTGCTCCATGCGCGCCGCGGCAGGCAGGCCCATGATCACAGTCTTCTTCGGCGGTTCTGTGATGTGGGCACATTGTCTCGGAGGGAAGGGGGGGGACGACGGGGGCCAGGCGGTTCCGTCCCAAGATGAGATGGCAGATTCGTTTTCGCCGTGCGCCCTCTCACAAGGTCTGTCTTTCTCTCACCGAGGTAAGAAACATCGGACGTCCATTCAGCTGCTTCAGCTCACCTTGACCTCTCACCTCGCTGAAGGATCCCGAGCGGCCAGCCCGTCACCTCGATTGTCGACCAACCAACCATCAGCAACAACAGGGAGAAGAAGAAGAAGAAGTGTGCCCTGCGGATGCGGAAGCACACGATGTGAAAATGCAATCACAGGTCCGGTTTCAATCAAGCCCTCTCTCACTCTCTCTCAACCACCCACCGCCCACCCCTGGTCACGCCGGCGCTTAATCCGGGCCAGGGTGCGAAGCCATGAACCAACGACGCCAACCAATCATGGTGACCACCGCCCGATTTCTCCCAAATGTGACGGGCTCGCGCACATCCGCCGTCGAACCAATCACCCCCTTCCCGCACGAACGCCGTTCGACAAGGCGCCTAAACCGCATCCCCCGTCCAGTCAACGAGCTGCACTTCCCTCCTCCTGCCCCCTTCCCGCCTCTGGACACAGACCAGGGGACGAGGGAGACGGGGGGGAGAGGAGTGCGCCATCACTAGCACCCCTCCCCCCCCCTCCCCTTCTTCTCTTCGCTGAGCCCGGGATCCTGGGTCCACGGTCGATTTTGCCTGGCGTTAGCGCCTCCTCCGAACCAGGGAGTGCTGTGCCGTTTTTACTCTTCGCGCTTCCGCGCTGCACCTCGACACCGTGTTCTCCTTTGCTTCTCGGCACTGGGCTGAACAGTCATTGTGACGACCGGGTGATGATGCGTCGTCTTCCGGATAGAGTATGGCAAAGGAGTCCTCGGGGAAGTGAAAGGAGGGAGGGGGGGGCGGGAATGGAGGGAAGGAGGGGGGTCGGGTGACAGCCGGTCCATGGTCATGATGAACGAACAAGCGCAAAAACGGAGACCTAGTAAACGGGAGGCCAGCAGATGCAACAGAAGAGAAGAGGGAGGGGTGTCTACAGAGAAGAAGAAGAAGCAGCAGCAGCAGCAAAAGCACACAATGAAAGAATAGACAGCACGAAGGAGGGGTGGGCAGCCGGGCGGGCGGGCACAGAGGGTCGCTGACGGCGAGACACATGGCAGGCCGCCCGGATGCTGGAGGCGAATCTATCGTGAGTTGTGATAGACGGCCCAAACGGTTGACCGAGCCTTGGCCTCGCTGCCTGCGTCTCACACGTCGGCGACGGGCGAGTCGACAACGACGCAACACCATGCTATGGGGCCCCCCCCTCCCAAGCGGAGAGGGCATACGAATCAGTGCACATCGAAAACTGCAAAGACGCACGCAGGTGAACAGGCTGGCTGGCAGGTCCAAAAGAAAACAAAGGTCCCCGCAACACCAGCGTCGCCGGGTGGGTCCGCTTCTCCACGACCGCGTGGCCGCATCGAGGGCCGCGCATCACAGAGAGAACAGCCTTCATCGATTTGCCCGCATGCCGCCTGGGCGAGACAGAAACGAGAGAGAGAGAGAGAGAAAGGGACGTGTCAATAAACAAACAAACATGCACCCCGTCATGAGCGGTCATGCAGAGACGCGAACAAAAAGCCATATGTCGAGTGACTTGCGTATGAATAGTGGGTTCAGCAATACTATTGCGAATCGGCTTGTATCGAGCTGTATTCCTGACGCTGCCTATCGAAGCTCCAAGAGAGCCTGACTGCCCCCTCCCTCCACTTCCCCTCCTCTGCGTCTGCTCTCTGCTGCCATTGATATGCCACCCTACAGCCTGGCCACTCACCTCCGCCCCCCAGCTCCTCTCGTTCGCCGCTACAGTATGCTCCCCCCCCCTTCCATGCCTAAGCACGTAGCAAAGGAAAAAAAAATGGACAAGTGTATCCCAGAAAAAGTAGTGTCCGCCTGTCCCTTCATGGTATCGCATATTGCGGGCCCAACATGTGTGAGCCCATTGCACCTACGCCGTAAAACTCCCAAAAGTTTCTCCTGTGTCTGAGTTTCGATTTAAATGTGTCCCGGTAAGCCTGGGTCGTGAGGACCCAAACCTCCCAAGCTCTCCGGTCCAGTCCGCTTGCAGTCGTCATCCCTCCGAATACGCCATTGACATGCGCGCCAGCGAGCCTGCTTGTTGCAAATCAAGGAGGGAATGGTGTGTGTGTGTGTCCGTGAGTGTTTGCATAAACGTCGTGTCATCTGAGGATTGGTTCGCCCTCATCATCTTTTGGAGAACGAGAACTGGGAGGTCGTTGAACAAAGAAAACATCGAGTCGGCTGTGCGTTGCCGAAGAAGTGAAAAAGAAAAAGATAGTATGGCCCCCAATCGCGGGGCCGCGCATTACGTGATGGTTGTGGTGGTGCAGCAGCAGCAGCTGCTGCTGCTACTACTACTGGGCGTGTTTTCCCTTACGCAGGTGTGTGCTCGACCTTGCGCCTCTTGCCTTTGGGTGCAGGGTTCATCTTTGGAGTAGGGTTGTAGGTGACTGTCCTCGTGACGACTTCGCGAATGTGCCTCACGCTCGTCCGCGTAGGCTTTCTCTTCTCGGCGAATCTCGCCTTGAGAGCGGCGTCCCAGTCAAAGACAGAGTGGACAGAGCGTGCGCTGAATGGTGACCTCGCCGTCATGGGGGTAGCGCTCATGGGAGAGTCAACGTGGGAAAAGGCTGGTGAGGGCGGTATCTTCAGGCTGGGGAAGGATGCATCGCCGTTTGGTGGTGCGGACATGGGCAGCCGTGTGAAAGGGCTGGGAGGAATAGCTGGCGCGCTGGCGGGAACCTTGTGTTGGTGTTCGCACTTGCACGAGCAATCGGTCGCCTCGCTCGTGGCGGTAGAGGGCAAAGACTCGGTTGTGGCCGTCTCCTCCTCGGAAGTATCTCTCCGAGGACCGGGCGAGGTGACAGACATGGACTTGAGGAAATCCATGTATGCTGTGGGCGGACTGATGGGAGTCTTGGTGGGGAGGTCTACGCAGGACATGGGCCTCGCAGACATGGGCGTGGTGACGGAGAAGACGGCTTCCGAGGGAAAGGTGCCGGTGACGGGCGTGGCCAGCTGCGGCAGCTTGGGTCTGGTGGATGAAGGCATGATGGCGGGAGTCGTGATGCGTTGACGTAGTGAGTGGCGTGGGCGTAAGAGTGAGTGAGGTGGAAGGGTGGTACAGGACAGGGCAAGGCAGGACGCGAGGGGGTGAGGACAAGTCAAGCGAATGACTTGAGGAGAATGTCGATCTGCCTGCGGGCTGTGAAGATGAGGTTCGCCTGTGAAGAGAGGGAAAGGGCAGAGGAAGGGAGTGCCGGCAGTTGGAGGTAGGAAAATGTGGAATATGTATTCCAACCAAGATGGGCGTCCGTCGGGTCAGTGTCGGCGGGCCTGGTGTAAGTGGGAGTGGAAGGGATGGGAGGGCTGCGGATGGGATGGCTAAGCTCTGGCGGCAAGCAGGTAGCTAGAGCACCCAAAGGCTTGGTCTGGTGTGTAAATAGTGACCGGCACTGTTCCGTTTGACGAGCAGGATGAAGCAGGGGTGGTGGGCACGAAACGAGCGGGAGAGGGCGTTTCGAGGAGGATCAGAACAAGGTCCCAGGATCAGGGGCTGATGACGGGGGCACCAACGGGGGGATGAGAAGGTGACGGTGATGGTTGGTGGGCGACAGGAGTGGAGTGGGGTGGGCGTTTGATTCGAGGACAGTGGGCGCGTAGCCGTGCCGCTTTTGTCGTCGCTCGTTTTTGTGCTGCTGCGAGGCGAGTCGATATGGTCGAGGTCGAGCAGACAGACACCAACCTGAACTGACGGGGGCCGACGTGATTCATATGCTTTCGTCCTGGGTGTGTGTGTGTGTGTGTGTGTGTGCGCGCGCGCGCCTTGCCTGCTTCTGCTTCGACCCTCATCTCAGGCCTTTCCGGCCTGCTGCTGCTTCACAGAGCGCGCGGCTTCGTAGGCGTATCGGTCTCTGTTACGGTCGAGCGAGGAAATGGCTGCCGTTTTGCGTCGTCAAGCGCTCAGGTTCGTCCGTGAGCAGAGAGCCATGTCTTTTCCAATCGTATGCCGTCGACAGAAGCCTGTCGAGATCGAGAGCGCGCGCCATCTGAAGGTGTGCAGCGGCCGGGGCCAGCGACCTCATGGCTATTGGCAGTGATGCACTGCAGCTCTCCCGCTCTCTGCTGTCACCCTGTTGCGACTCGATCGAGCTCCACATCCGCGCGCCTGTTGGGGAGGTAAGGGGAAGGCCACGACGACGGCCACCCGCAGCCCTCTTCCTTCTGGCTTCAACGTCGTTGTCTAACGACGGCTTCTCGTCCCCCTTCCCGACGGACGTGGCGCTGTGTTGTAGAAGCCTGCCAGTCGTCGAGATCTAGCGCTCGTGCCTTCCCTGGCTACGACGACAACTGGCCCGGCGATCTGGAGCCGCCAAAAGTTCTTGATAAGCGCCGCCCAGACCAGAACAAACCGTTGTCAAGCAGTCCTTCATTCGCTGACCATCCCCCAAGTGCAATCCTTCGCGCGGTCGACTGCACGCCGCCATGCTCGTCCGGGGCTCAGCACAAACATATTGGCCCTTGCTCGCAGCTGTCCTCTCTGTGCCAAAGATCTAACTGCGGCGGTCTTCTCCCTGCGCCTCAAGCAAGGCACGACGGCGACTTGCTTCCTTCGGAGGAATAGATGCAGTGTCTGTACCAACAAGCGCCGGCCTCGATTTGATAGGGCAGACTGGCGAGTGCAGATGTGGAGGAGGCAGGCATGCGGTCCTGATCAAGGTCGGGGATGGCTTGGTCAAACCAGTAGCATGGCTGTGTCGAGGATCCTATTCCTTTGACATTGGCGTTGGCAGTCCGGCATGGCGTCTGTTGTTGCTGCAAGCGCCAACGAGGCATCCAACTTGATGGATCAGGGTGCGGGTGCGTCCAAGTCGCTCAACTTTGCGTACGGTATGCCTCGCATGGCAGCGTCTGGCTTGTCGTCCTGACTGGCCGCATGGTAGCAGCCTGCGTCGATAACCAGTCACCCCGTACGTCTACGTGGCTACCATGACGGTCCAGGGACGAAAGATGCCAGACAGAGGGGCGCTCGAATAAAGGCCACTGACGGCAACATCGTGGTCTTTCGAGGCAGGCAGTACTGCGCTCAAGGAGAAAGAACAGTGCCGGGGAAGGAGTGCTGTTGTCGCCGAGTAGCAGGGGCGGCTCCTTCCTTCCATGTTTGCTTTGCTATCAACCGAACACAGGGAAACAGGGCCAATGCAGTACAGCTAGTCTAATAGCTCACCAAATCATCGACTCATTGTCCTCAATTCGTCCTGACGCTCTGTGGCGCCATGTGCCGCTCTGGTGCTCACTGTCTGCGGGCCACAACACAAGATCCATGACCTAAGACCTCTTCGCTGTTGGTCCTCTTGCTAAGCCAAGGTCTGCTACGCATTTTAACCGAGTCGCCGAAGCTACTGAGGTTTGGCATGCGTTGTGGTTGTGTATACCATTGTGAGCCGTGAAGGTAAACCAGACCTTATCGAAGCCCACGTCTGGGGGTCAACTCGATGAAGAAGGAATTCCTCAACCTGGTTCTGATGCCATTCCTCGTATACCCACGTTAGTGATGACTGTATGCCTCGTCATCGCCCGGAGCATGGCTGTCACCTGTCCTGAGTATCTTGCACCGGCAAATATTGTTACGCCATATTGTGACCTTGCCCTCTGCGTGGCAGGCGATACTGCGGTAGAGTGAACGCCGATTCGGGAGAAAGACGGCTTACAACATGCAACAACATGGCAAATACACGATCATAATCACTACAGAGGAAAAGGCACACAGAGATGAAGTGTACAGCTGAGCTTGGTCAAGAAGGCTTGAGGGACTCGGCATATTCCACGAGGCGACCATCTCACCGAAGGCGTCAACCCGAGTAGCCGTTTCAACCACTTTCCAGAACCTTGGAACACACAGGAATACATCTGATTCGAACCACCCGAAGACCATCTACCAGGAGATACTGGGCCCTGTATAGGCGTGCATAGCCTTGCTTTGGCAAATTCATGTACCAAAACCACAAGACTCGAATATCAAGTGCTGTATTCTGCCTCTTCGCCTCCGTGGAATCTTCGCGGCCTTGGAAGGTGATTCGCAGGCGCAGCTCACCCACGTCAAAGCCAAACAAGCCGAGTCACGAGCAGATCATCCATCCTCGGCACGGCTTCACCATGAACCGACCTCATTTACCGCAAACGCTTCATGCTGTCGAAGAAAAAAGGACAAAGCAAGGACGAACGGACCGAATTCGACACGACGCCACGGCTGTGATCCGCCCTTCTCCCCGAAGGGAAAATGGGGGACTAGCAAAAGTAAGATATCCAACGTGAACGGACCTCGGAATGCCCGGCATCGCACTCCCGAGGCCAAGCGTCGGAAACAGGACACAAACAGGCTCATGGTCACTTGTCGTGTTGCTTGATGCGCCAGACGCTGGCTCAGCGGCAAGCACAATCCAGATGATGGCCGAAGACCAAGATGGCAGGAAGGAGACCCAGAGACTGAAAGTTCTCATCACATACATCAACCATGCTCATCACCAATCTAAGTCGGCGCCAGCCGAAAACGATCATGTCTGCTGATAGGTTCAGACGTTAAATCGGTCAGCTGTCAAACCAAGCCTCATGGAGCCGCCAATCCCAAGTTTGACAGCACTCTACTTGGCTTTTCATGCCGCCGCAGAGGGGCAAGGCATCGTGATTTGACACGAGCTTCCCGAGACATCACGTTGCGAAACCAGCCGTCATAGGCCAGACAACGGGCCCCCTTCCTCCTACGCGCCAGGAACCGGGATAATAAGCTACAGAGCCTCCCCCCCTTCCCACATGGGCGTTGCGTTAAAGGCACCTTAGGGGGACGAATGGCTCACGGGAAGCAATCGTGTGGCCCAGGCGCGCGCGCCCCAATGCCGGTGCTCGGGAGCACGCAAATAGGGAATGGCAATTGGCCGGCGCTCAACGTTCATTTGCTCGTCTGTTCGGAGAGTTCTAGCAAACCAGAAGCTGGCAGAGGGCTGAATTGGCAAGCGAACCAGCCCCCGGGGGCGTGATGTGGGATACGACGATATTGTGGACCTACCCCGGACCTTCGAATCAGACACCCAAGCAAGCAAGCATTGAGCCAGCCTTAGAAACGAAGGGTTGAAATCGAGCCGCACTCGAGAGTTTGGGGCGCTGGCCCGGCAAGAAGCGAGCGACACGAACGGGGTGGCGGGAAACAGCAAAAGCAACAACAACAACAATAACGAGAGAGAGATAGAGAGAGACACACACACTCGAAACGACGGAAGAATGGCCAAGGTCCGGAAGCTGGGCCCGAGTCCGCGGACGTGAGATGACTTCGGATGGGCTGGCTGAACATGACGCGCTGTGAATAATGCGCCAGAAGTCGATCAGGAAGCCCGAAACCGGGCGTGCCAGGACCAAACACGTGAGCGCTGCCCTCGAGACCCTGGCGCAGGGTCTGGCGGTACAGGTAGGAAGAGGGAGCTCCGCACCTGACGTAAGATTTTGCCGCAGCTCTCGGCTTACCGTGCTTCGGACGGAGGCACAGAAACCAAAGCAGCAAAGGATCTTACTTTTGGGGTTTCTTATTTCAGGCTTGGAGGGGGAGTCGTCAGTCAGGCTGGGAGTCGAGCAACGCGTCACAGGTAGATAGGCAGGCAGGCAGGCAGGCTAGGTCGGGCGGCCTTGACCAATACACAGCTGCACGTCGGAGCTCTGTGTCTGCTGTAGGCACGAACAGACGGTTTGGGATGAGCACACCGCCCTTTGGGGAGTGGGACGCAGAGGCAGGTCGAGACGTAAGGCGGGCCCGAGTTGGCAGTCGGTGACTCGGAGCAAGCAGCAAGAGGGAGACACCGCCTCGGCGGAGGCGAATGGGCGACAGGTCGGAATGCGGGCTAGCCTGGTTTGCGTCGTCTGTCGAGCGTCTGATCTGGTTGCGCAGTTGCTTGGTGCCTGATACTCTTGTCCATTTGGCGTGATTGTCGGTCAAGACTGGAAATAGCCAGCCAGCCCGAAGGAGGGATATTTTGGGAGCCGAGAGAACGCGAGAGGATGAGAGAGAAAACAGACTAGAGATGGCGAAGTAAGAGAGCAAGCAACACCTAGTCATGGGCAGGCAGTAGGGTACCACCAGTCGAGCCGGTAACACGACTTCAGCCCTGCGGTTACGCTCGAGCTGGCTTCGTTGGGCTGGCTGGCTGGTGATGATGGCTGGTCATTGGGTACGACAGACAAGAAGCTCCGACGACTGGCGGGCAAACGAGTGAGTGCACCGGGGGGGGGGAGGGAGCAGAGGGCGCCGGCACGCGTGGGGGGGGGGGCAGAGAGGAGAAAGGGACTGACTGAATGAGTGAGGGAAGCGACGAGTGGTGGCTGGGAGGAGTGGAGACGAAATATGGATCCATAATGGAGCCATAGTGGAGTCAGCGTCATGGTGCACTGGCCCATTGGCGCACAGGGCAAGAGACAGGCAGGCAGGCTTCAGGCTCTTTCTCTGGCTCCGGCTCCCACAAACTTCTTCCAAGGCCCCCGCCAGCTTTGGTCAAATCACCTTCTCCTCCTTCTCTCACCCATACTTATTGGCCAACCATCGACGAAGAAGTCATCCAGCGAAGCAAAGCGCAGCAATTCGCTGTACTCACGTTCTCGCTTCACCATTTGAACCTCATCATTGGTGGCCCCAGCACGACACCAACAGCACCTTACCCTTTCCCTCGACCTTTGTCTGTGTTTGGTTCGACCCGACCGACAAGAGAAAGATAGAGACAGAGAGCCCTGAACGTCAGAGCAAACGCCCACTCTCGACTTCGAATCATCGCAACGCGCGCACCGCACTCGCACTTGTACCGCACTGCGACACCACCGGCGCATCGCATCCAGTCGCGCTGCAGCCTCACCCCTCTCTATCCCTCTCCAAATACAAGAGAGCGAGACCAGACAACAGCCAGCCCGCCGGCCAACCTTTGTTGCGCACGTTATCAGCCGACAATTCGCAGCAACAGAAGCAACAGCAGCAAAGGTACGAATCGCGTCTCTTCCTTCCTCGCGCCAGTTCGCTCTTTCTATTGTTTCCTCCCCCCCCTCACGCAGCCTGGCTCTTTGCTGCCAACCCACTTCTGACCGTGTACCGCGTGTCTTGACGCGACTCGGTTTCTATCTGCCTCACTACCCCCCCCTCTTCCCTTGCCATTGCCATTGCGCGCATACATGCATACACACACGCTCTCTATTCACGTCTCACTATTTTGCTCCTGGCCCCTCCCCGCCACTTTCTGCCTTCCCGCCTTTCCCCATTACGCGAATATCCCACCGGCGTCTTCCTGCGCCCCCAGCCGACGCGTTGTAAATATCTCCAAAAATACCCCAATCGATGCGCTTTTGCTCGACCATCACCATTCGCAGGACTTCTTGCTGGCCAGCATTCCCACCCCCAATCTGCCCCTGCCCTTCTTGTAGTATTCAATCTGCAGAGGGTGCCGGGTCCAAGCCCGATTTTGGTAGCCCCGAGTCGCCTGCTCTCAGCTCAGTTGCACAGTTGCAGCCCAACCCTGACATCACATCACGCCTCCCTGGCCAGAGCAACAACAGGGCTGCTGAAGCAGACCAGAACAGAACAGAGCAAAGCAGAGCATAGCCAGCGCTGCTAGCTGCTAGCACGGTCAGGCTCCCATCCGCCACTATCCCTCCCTTCTGACCTCATCGGTCCCATCCCCCGAGCAAGCTGCGCGCTGCGACATGCGACATGCCACCTCCCTCCACCTAGTCGGTCGGGTGTCAAGCTGCACACCTCGTCATGCACGCCATGCCAGGCCTTGCCAGCGCATAGCTTTTTCCCCCTCGCGCCGACCGAGGCCAGCCCGTGCCGCACCGTACCGTACCGCAACATGGGACGTCGCGCACCACGCCGCTCTCGCTCTCTGTCTCTTCCCTCCCTCGTCGCCCAATCCTTTCCATTCCCCATTTGGTCCCTTCTGCCTCGCCTCGCCTCGCCTCGTTGCATCATACCCCCCTCCCCCCAGAGACTCGCTCTGTCATCGTCAACAAAGCTACTTGGTACTAATGCTTATGGTTGCAGATCCTGAGGAACCGCCTTCTCAGCAAACTAACCGCCTTTGTCCGGACCGTGGATCTGCCCCGCCACGAAAGCCCAGCAGAACCTATCCGTCGACAGTCCGTCGTTGGAAAACATCCCCACGATCCCCATCGTTCCCGCCGGCTCCGCTTCGTTCGGTTACAGCCTGCCAGAGCTGCCAAACCTGTCTGCCCCAGCGTGCAATCACTCCTCCTTGAGCCTCGTCAAGCTGTCCTCCTTCACGTGGTAATCGTAAAACCAGTCGTCGCAACTGTCAACCAGCTCAGCCACTCACCACCACCACCGCAACCTGACAGTCCCCGCGCGCGGCTGCCACTTCGCACTACCCACCCCATCAGCCCGCATATGCCGTACCCGGCTTTCTGCGCCGCACCCTCTTAACAGATCCACGCCTGCCAACACATCAAGCGCACATCCAATAGATTGCCCACCGCACCGCCCAACCTGCCTCACCATCCTGACACGCCAGGCTCACCGCGACCCAAGGGAATCTCTTCCCCCCCCAAGTGACGACGGAGACCTGCGACACGCACACCCAATAGTATAAAGACTTTTCCTCCTAAACAGGGTCCTTCGCCCTCTGCCGTCAATTCATTCGCCATTTGCCCTTCATCACCCACCCCCAATCTTGCACTCCAGTCTCGCGACCCCGAAACAACCCCACATCGACTTCCCATTGGTGCCGCAACCACATCGCGACCAGCCTACCAGCACTGAACCATTCGGTATCAACATTGCGCCTCCATCGCGTATTCTTCAGACAACCGCTCTCGAGGGCACGTCCACTATGATGGAGTACGCCCAATACCCACAGCAGCCACAGAACGCGCATCAGCAGGGACACGTTCAGCCGGGGTACCCTAATCCGGCAGCCGGCAACAACATTACCTCGCCGACAAACCACAACATCCACCCTCATGGTGTTCAGACCTCCCCCATACTCTCCACGCAGCAGCAGCAGTCCGCCCAGGGCCAGAACCCCGCCATGTTCCAGACACAATACAACGTTCCGCACTATGCGATGCCTGGCATCCAGGCCGCAGCTATGGCTGCGACAGCCGCCGCATCGGGACAGTCTAATTATCCCTACATGTCCTCCGACCCAAACATGCCCCAAACCTCGCCGAGGATGGGTGGCCAAAAGAAGGATCTTCGCGGGCCTAGGTCACCCCAGATGAACAACCTCGCCGGCCAACGGCGTCTCAGCCAAGTCACAAGTCCCGGCATGCCTAACCAGGCGCAAAACATGATGGGACACGTCGGACGCCCTGGAGTCGCCGCTCCGCAATTGCCTCCAGCGTCCGCCATGGCGCATCCTCAGTCCCCCGAGCTCGCCGCTGGTGGTGTTGAGGAGTCACCGCTCTACGTCAACGCAAAGCAGTTCCACCGCATCCTCAAGAGACGCGTTGCGCGACAGAAGCTCGAAGAGCAGCTCAGGCTGACGTCGAAAGGACGCAAGCCGTACCTCCACGAGTCGAGACACAACCATGCCATGCGCAGGCCTCGCGGTCCCGGTGGTCGTTTCTTGACCGCCGATGAAGTCGCCGAGATCGAACGCAACAAGGCTGGCGGTGGTGGTGCCCCCACTGGCGATGCACCGGTCAAGGAAGAGCCTGCCAAAGCTGGTACGAAGCGCAAGTCAGAGGCCGCCGATGCCGGCGCCAACAAAAAAGTCAAGGCACAGGCTGACAGTCCGGAAGAAGAGGAAGAGGAGGACGACGAGAGCTGAACATAGTTGTCAGCCAGCGCAATACTTCTTTTCAATCTTCTTTGTCAGCAATTACGACATGACGACGGCGGCCAGGAACGTTGAGCGACAAATTCTCTCCTCCTTCGCCTGCACCTTGCTTTATATCGTGGCGGGCGCCTGGGCAGACACGGTCTTTTCCCGGCGCGGATGCGCCTTGGTATGTGTCTCGCTGCGCAGTCGAGTGCATGAGCACGCGCATGGTAAGACGCCTCGAAGGACGCGTCTGGGATCTCGTTTCTTCCGTCTGTTCGGATGTGGCTTGGACCCAAGTTTGATTTTCTCCTTCTTTTTCTCTTTAATACAACTAGTCGACTGGCAACAGCATCGCACCGGCCGTCGTTTGAAGGCTGGACGTGGGACACAGGACGGGGAAGGCAAGGGAAGGGCAGGGATGGAAAGAATGCATGGACGACGACGCGAAATGACGGATACCCCCCTTGTTGTTTGACCGTTTACCTCCCCCTTTTTCGATTTTTTTTTTCTTTATCCTTTTCGTATTTCCCTCCTCGTCTACTTCACCTTGTGTGTGTGTGTGTGTGCGTGTGCGCGTTGGAGCTTCTGGCCCACCTTCACTTCTTGTCGAGTACATTTGGGGGAACGGGAGGCGGCGGCTGCTTAGCGATGGCCGGCCGAGAGGGAGCCTGTGGTCTGGCCACCAAGGCCACTTCGAGTCTGGCCATGTACCCGCCATCGAGCGCAGTCAACTGTTCGAGGTGAGACAAGGCCAGACGACAAGCAACAGAAAAGCACCAAAAAACAAAATGGGCAACAGTACGAGCGTGCGTCTGGGGCGCGAATTTGATTTGTTGGAGATAGACAGAGGTCCGGCACCCAACGCTGGGCAGTACTTATTGTAGTTAGCTATGAGAACAACATTGCACTGATGTGTATGGTTCGCCATTGGCTGTGATTTTACCCCACGACTGCCCGCTGCCGTCCTCCTCGTCTCCAAATTGCTCATGAACCTAGCAAGAAGTTCGGCTCCGAGGCTGTCTATTCCTGTTCGGAGTTCAGCGACCACATGGTCGTGTTTTCGATGGGTTGCATACATGACAGTCTGAGTGCTACAGCCCAAGTGCTGGTCCACACTCACTACAACCAAAGTAGGTAGGAGTAGGTGTAAACCGAGGATTGACGACCAGAGAGAGGCAGATGCAGAGAGGGGCCGGCTGCGGGTGCGGCTATCGAAATCCGACCCACCGATTGGTAGTGTGGCGGGGACCTCGGCACGCCCAGGTTCACGCCGAATGCCCTCCATCCCCCGCGCGACCCTCAATGACCCCGACCCCCAGAACCAGCCAGACCCGGGGGACCGCTCGGTATGTAAACCCAACGTCCTGGTTTTGCTCCTGATTGGAGAGGTCAATTGGGGTTGGTTTTCTCTTTCTGTTCTTGCCTTCTCTACCCAGTAGCTCTCGAATCGCCCAGAGCCATCTTCCAGGGCATACCTATCCAAGTTCAGCATCTCCCCGTCAGCATCGTCAGCGATCCTCCTCCTCCTGCAACCTGCATCAGTATCGTCGTCGACGTCGACACGAGAACCGAGCCGACCATGGCAGGACGTGTGCGCCAGCCCATCGACCAAAAGTCGTTGGAGCGGTACATTGAACAGAATGTGCCCGAGATCAAGGTGCCCGTCGACCTGAAGCAGGTATGTACAGCCTCCTCCCTCACCCAAGCTTTTCTTCGTTCCTGTCGCCCTAGAGCGAGTCTTTCTGCGCAACACCTTTCTAACACACAGCAGTTCGGCTTCGGCCAGTCGAATCCCACCTACCAACTCACGGCCGCCGACGGCCAGCGCTACGTCCTCCGCAAGAAGCCACCGGGCAAGCTCCTCTCCAAAGCCGCCCATAAGGTGGAGCGCGAGTACCGCATCATCCACGCGCTCGAGACGACGGACGTGCCCGTGCCGCGCGCCTACTGCCTCTGCGAGGACGACACGGTCATCGGCACGCCCTTTTACATCATGGAGTTCCTCGACGGCCGCATCCTCGAGGACGCCGCCATGCCGGGCCTCGGCGCCGACGAGCGCCAGGCCCTGTGGCACGCCGCCGTCGACACGCTGGCGCGCCTGCACCGCGTGCGGCCCGCCGACGTCGGGCTCGCGTCCTTTGGCCGCGCCACGGGCTTCTACGACCGCCAGATCCAGACGTGGAGCACCATTTGCGCGAGCCAGGCCGGCGCCGTCGACGTCGAGACCAACGAGCCCGTCGGCGACCTGCCGCATTTCAGGGACATGATTGACTTCTTCAAGGACGCGAGGCGGCAGCCGCGCGATCGGGGCACGCTGATTCACGGCGACTACAAGATTGACAATATCGTCTTTCACAAGACGGAACCGCGGGTGATTGGCATCCTGGAGTGAGTCTACCTTAATTTTCGTGGGGCAGGAGAGGAGAAACGCTGACCCTCGTGTGAACAGCTGGGAAATGTCCACCGTCGGCCACCCGCTCTCGGACCTCTGCAACCTCTCGACGCAGTTCTTCACGGCGTCACGGGACGGCGTCAACGCGCACAAGGGCTTCCTCCCCGGCGCGACGCCCGGCCTGCCCGACGCCACGCAGGTCGTGCGCTGGTACGCCGACGTGTCCGGGTACGACCCCGCCGCCGAGTTCGGCTGGGGCATGGCCTTCAACGTGTTCCGCCTGTCGGCCGTGTGCCAGGGCATCGCGGCGCGGTACGCGCGGCGCCAGGCCAGCAGTGAGAAGGCGAAGCAGTACTCGGAGACGAGGGCGCCGCTGGCCGAGTTTGCGTGGGAGCTGGTGGAGACGAGCCGCAAGGGCGAGGGCGCCGTGGCCAAGCTGTAGGGTGGCTTGTGTTGTTGAACAGACGTGCTGTTGAAGATGAGCTGTTGACTTGCAGTGCCCTCGGCGTGTATCTTGTTCAGCATATGCCTAGTGCTTCGTCACGCCCTTCTCGGCATGTGGTCTCTATGTAAAATCTACGGGTCCCCTTTCGCCTACATCTAGCTTGATCGGCCTCCGTTATCGCTGCCTCGCTCGCAGAGCCACGGCGACAGCTTGTAGTATGCTCAGCGTGCAACTGATGCCGATTTAGCTCTATTTCTGCTGACTCAGTGATAATCGTGAACACATCCGCTCTGGTCTGAAAGAGCAGGCTGAGTATGGCCAAGGTTCAGTCTGGCCATCAGACGTGCTTTGTCAGGACAGACACTCGTGGTTTCAATTTGTGCATGGCTATCTCGCTGGCTGCCAGCCCATAATGAAGCATGTCAGATTGGTCTACGACAGCTGTAGCGGAATCTCCTGGTTTGTATTCTTCCTTTGGTTGCTACATGGAATTCGACGAGGTGCGATACTGCTTCAGCCTCGACCTTGTGTGCTAGCTCTTGCATGCCAAAGTTGGGTTCCTCATCCGGTCGATACAAGGTTCAAGTCTCTGCAGCAATTAAGCTAGCCGTCAGCCAAGAGTATCCCAATTATGTGCAGCCGCCATCATGTCAAGATCTCGACGTCGGCATGCCATCTGTGCTGATAGTCTTGTCCCTTACGACCGAGAACGCGTTCAACCAATCCTTCAATCCTTCAAGCCAAGGAGCCAAAGAGCCATCTTAACAGCCTACATAAAAGATTCTCATCTACTATGGTACGATTGAGCGATATTGTATAACTGGTCCGGAAGCTGGTTTCTGCCATCCTAGTTATCTGGAGCGCCCAGTACGTACCGTTGTTCCTGAGGTCGTTCCTGGTCCGTCCTGAAGGGATGGGGAGGCCAGTGTGGCTCGTTGCCCTATCAACACGCCACAACACATGACACATGTCATCCCGCATCAACACGACGACCCTTCCCAAATCAACAACCCCACCTTCTAACTCTACCCCTGCCTTGCCCTCTGCGTCTGGCATCCTTCGCATTTCGCATTTCGCATTTCGCATCAACACCATTCCATTCCGCCAGCACCAGGATATGCCCACACGATACTAACCATGGCAGCCTCCGGAGACCTCATCAACTTCGACATCATCGAGGCCCAAAAGGAGAACATCCAGGCCCTCCCTAGTGGCCGCTCCGCAAAGAAGCTGGCCGAGGCCTTCTCCCCGTCACCACTCCACAAGCTGTCAACACCAACACCAACAGGCAGCAAGAACGTCACAGATTGCATTCGCGCCGAGTACGAAGCCGAGATCGCCAACATCTCCGAATCAGACGACCCGCTCGATGTCTACGACCGCTACGTTCGATGGACCTTTGACGCCTACCCCTCTGCCCAGGCGACGCCCCAGTCTCAGCTACACACTCTCCTCGAACGCGCCACCAAGGCCTTCATAACATCGGCCCAGTACAAGAATGACCCGCGCTACCTGAAGCTGTGGATCCTCTTTATCCAGTTCTTCGCCGACGCGCCGCGCGAGACCTTCCTCTTCATCTCCCGCCACAACATTGGCGAGAGCCTCGCCCTGTTCTACGAAGAGTATGCCGCCTGGCTCGAGAGCGCGGGCCGCTGGGCGCAGGCCGAGGAGGTGTATAAGCTGGGCATCGAGCGCGGCGCCCGGCCCGAGCAGCGCCTGATGCGCAAGTTCAACGAGTTTGAGCAGAGGCAAGCCGCCCAGGGCCCAGAGGTAACGGCCGCGCCCTCATCACCGGCCCTGCCCGCCATGCGACCGGCCCTCGCTGCCAAGGTCGACCCGTACGCCGCCGCCGCAGCGGCGGCCGCTGCTGCCGAAAACCCTCAGGCGCCACAACCCGGCCAAGGCGTTGGCGGCCCGACGGCCAAGCCTGGCAAGGCCAAGATGGCCATCTTCTCAGACGCCTCTGCCGAACCCTCGGCGCTGTCGGCGCGCCCGGCCAGCTCCGAGGGCTGGGACACGATTGATTCGCTCGCGAACCGGAAGAAGGAGAACGTCATGCAGGCGAAGCCGTGGGTGGGCGAGACGATGAAGGCGGGCGGCAAGAAGAGCAGCGCGCCCAAGATGCAGATCTTCAAGGATACGGTACGTCTCGCGAGTTTTTCCTTACTGGCCCCCCCTCTCCAAGCCCATGTGTTGATGAAAATTAGGACTAATGGATGGGCCTTTTGGCGTTTATTGTATTTTCAGTCCAAGCCAAAAGTAGCAGAAACACATACCCTTGTGCCCTCGACCGAGCAGGTTGTGGTGAATCCCGTGAGCGGCAAACGTGAGCGCGTTTTTGTTGACCTCGAGGCCGTCTACCCGGCGCCAGAGCTGCCGGGATCTGAGTTGAGCTTTGAAGAGGTCTGGGCGATGAACAGAGGCTGGCTGGACCATTCATGGGAGGAGGATGTCATGATGGACACGCTGCCCGAAGATGATGTCGAGAACCTCGGCCACATGGTGAAGGAGAAGCTGACCGTGTATACGGAAACGGTGACCTTGGACGAGAATGGAAACATCCAGAAGAAGGGCAAGAGCAAGAAGATGAGGACGATGGAGTTCAACGAAACCCAAATCAGTAGGTGCGACCCTTGGAAACACCATTGCAGACCACTAACACAAGAGCTTCAGTCAAAGCGAACCTGGACTCGCCGTCAAAGCCGACCAAACTCAAGAAGAGGAATGCGACCGCCGAGCCCACAATGACCCTGCATACCAAGGCAGCAACAGATGACATTTACGAAATCTTCAACCAGCCTCTGAAGCCCACCCAGCCCCTGGAAGAAGAGGAAGAGGATGAGGACGAAAGTGACGAAGACGACTATGAGACGGATGGAGACGGAGACTACACAAGCGGGGCAGAGAGCACCATAACGACGACGCGACAAGTCGACACGAGTGAAGCCGGCGAGGATGACGACGATGAGCCATCCGATGTGAAAAGCGTCAGCGAATGGTCTGACTTTTCGACTCGGAGACACGTGCCCGACATTAACGAGGCCAACGAAGTTGAGGAGTCAAACGACACGCAGGTGTCCAACTTGATTGATATCAATGAAGACGAGGACTCGTTGCCTTCATCGCGGGAGCCGACGGGACCCCGAGAGGAGGACGAGCAGGAGCCCGACGATTTGTACGAGGAGGACGACGATGTGGATGATGATTTGCAGACTCCCATTGACGAAGACTACCCGCCCAGGACGCAGACCGTCTTCGTCCCGATTCCGCCAGAGGATTATGAGCCCAGAACGCGGCCTTATCGGGACCCGGTCGAAGCCGCCAACAACCGCCTCCCCTTCATGACGCCCATCACAGAGAGGACGGAATCCTCGCTTGGTGTCCTGACAGCTCGTAGGCCGCAAATGTCACCCACCAAGAAGGACGACAACGAGGAGTCGGACGATGATGATGGTGTCCGTGCGGATCAGCTGTTCAGTAGCCCCCTGCGGGAGATTTATAACGATGCGCAGCCCGCGAGGGTGCCTCAGCCGATACTGGAGAAGCCCAAGCCCAAGCCTCTCGGCGCGAAGACGATACCTCCCAAAGGGCCCATCATCACAGATCCTCAATGCAACCCGGTGGATGACGTGGTGCGGAATGAAATTCTAGCCAAGATGCACCCGCCACTGAGCTCTTATGCCGGATTCTTCGACCACCAGGCAGAGAAGCACGGAAAGGGATCCGAAATTCGCAAAGTAGCCAAGCTCATGGCCAAGGCCAGGAGTAGTGGCGAGAGGACGAGCAACGCTTTCTCCGTCGTCGAAGTGGAGTTCCCTGACACGCCCACGACATACACCATTCGCAAGGAACTCGGTGCCGGCGCGTTCGCTCCCGTCTACCTCGTCGAAAACTCAACGGCCGATCAGGAGGACGAGGATCAAGAGAACAACGCCGTCGCGGTTATGGGCAAAGGAGGGTTCGCCGTTCGCCAACGCGGCACCCTCGAGGCGCTCAAGATGGAGCAGCCACCCAGTGCATGGGAGTTCCACATGATTCGCCTCGCGCATTCTCGCGTAGGCCCCCAGCATCGCGCGGCTGCCTCCCTAACGTACGCCCACGAGATGCACCTCTACCAAGACGAGGGCTTCCTCTTGCTGCCGCTGCACCCGCACGGCTCGCTGCTCGACGTCGTCAACCTGTTCCGTGCCGAGCCCTCAGCTGTCATGGATGAGCAGCTCGGCATGTTCTTCACCATCGAGCTGCTGCGCACCATCGAGGCGTTGCACGCGCGGGGGGTGCTGCACGGCGACCTGAAGCCAGACAACTGCCTGCTGCGCCTCGACAACGGCGATGCCGCCAATGCCGCGCCCCTGGCGACGCAGTACCGCGCCGACGGCACGGGTGGATGGGCGGCGAGGGGCGTGGTGCTCATCGATTTCGGCCGGGGCATCGACATGCGCAACTTTGGGCCCGACACGCAGTTTGTCGCCGACTGGAAGACAGGGGCACACGACTGCGCCGAGATGCGCGAGGGGCGGCCTTGGACTTGGCAGATCGACTACCACGGCCTGGCCGGCGTCATCTACTGCCTCCTGTTCGGGCGATACATTGAAACGGTACGGTGCGATCAGGGCGGCATCGGCGCCGGAGGGAGGCGGTACCGCATCAAGGAGAGTCTGAAGCGGTACTGGCAGACGGAGATCTGGGGAGAATGCTTTGACCTGCTGCTCAACCCGGGGTCGTTCGTCGACGTGGAGGAGGGACAAAAGATGCCCATCCTCCGGGGGTTGAAGCAGGTCAGAGAGAGGATGGAGGCGTGGCTCGAAGAGAACTGCGAGAGGGGTGTCGGGCTCAAGAGCCTGGTTGGCAAGGTTGAAGCGCACGCGCGCGCGAGGCGATGAGCCTCTAGGCTGTTCGGTTTCTCCTTTTTAGAATGAGGCATGACGGCGTTGGATTTCTCCTCCTTCTCATAATACCAAGAATCGTTCTTTTGTTTGAATCTGTTTCAAGGTCTTCATTTTCCCTCTTCACCGCTTTGGATACAATACAGACGTGATATCGTACATGGTCCACATGAAATTCAGGGCCCGAGCGGCGCTCAGTCGCTCTCGTCGTCCGTCTCCTCCTTCTTCTTCCGCCCCCTGGGTTTGGCAGCGGCCTTTTTGGGCGCCGCCTTTTTCGTCTCCTTGGCTGTCTTCTTGTCGACTTGGTCTTGAATCTTCTGCCTCTCCCCGGCACCCCTGTCCTGCAACTCGCGCTCGAGGGCGGCAAAGGCGTCACTCTCGGCGTCCATGCCGATGAGGCTCTCGAGCAGCTTGATCTCGTCGGCCCAGACCTGCCTGTCCTCGACCGACTTGCCGTCGGGTCCCTTGCGGTCGATGGGCGTCTCGAGCACCATGGGCAGGCCGGCAAAGGGGGCATAGTTGACGATGGAGTGGAAGGCGCGCAGGCCGAGGAAGCCGGTGCCGATGTTGGCGTGGAGGTCGCGGTGCGCGTCAAAGGGGGCCTTGCTGTCGTTGAGGTGCAGGGCCTTGAGGTACTGGAGGCCGACAATGTCGTCAAAGGCGGTCATGGTGGCGGCGAAGGCGTCGGGCGTGCGCATGTCGTAGCCGGCGGCAAAGGCGTGGCACGTGTCGATGCAGACGCCGACGCGGTCCTTGTCGTCGACGAGGGCGATGACGTCGCGCAGGTCCTCGAAGCGCGTGCCGACGACGTTGCCGGCGCCGGCCATGTTCTCGAGCACCGTGACGACGGCGGTCGTGGCGGCGTGGGCGCGGTTCAGCTGGGCCGCGATGCGCGCGCAGGCGGCGGCGCGCGGCGCGCCGCCCGTGTTGCCCGGGTGGAAGTTGTAGAGGCGCACGCCGAGGGCGTCGCACCGCGCGAGGTCGTCGACGAAGCAGCCGTACGCCTGCTCGGCCTTGGCGTCGTCGGCCTGCGCGAGGTTGACGAGGTACGACCCGTGCGGCAGCACGTGGGCCGCCGCGTCGTAGCCGTGCGCGGCGGCGCGCGACACGAACTGCGCGCGCGCATCGGCGGCGAGCGGCGGCGACGCCCACTTGCGCTGCGACTTGAGGAACAGCGCGAACGCGTTGGCGCCGATCGACGCGGCGTTGTCGATGGCGTTCTGCACGCCGCCGGCGCCCGAGACGTGCGCGCCAATGTACATGGCGCGCTTCAGCGACGTGACGGCCGTGCGGGCGGCGAGCGGCATGCCGTCTGCTGCCGGTTTGGCCTTGGCGGCTTTTCCTCCTTTTGCTGCTGCTGCTGCTGCTGCTGCTGGTTTGGCGGCGGCTGCCGATTTGGGTGCTGCCGTGGTTCTTCTCCTCTTGGCCGGCTTCTCGTCGTCGTCCGAAGACTCGTCCTTCTCGGCGCAGCTGTCACAGCTGGCGTCTTCGTCCTTTGGGGCCTTGCGCTTGGGGGCCGGTTTCTTGGGCGACGCCTTTGCGTTTGCCTTGGCCGCCTTGTCCTTTGCGTTCGCAGCCGTTTTAGCGATCCGGGGTGATGGGGGCTCTGGTTCCTGTTTGGGCTCGATGGCGGGGTGTGCCTTGATGCGTGCAGAGGCTCGCGCCATGTCCGGCAAGATGATGCTAGCTTTTAGACAGACTATTGAGGAATCAATGGCATCAAGAGACGAGGCGATTCGTAGGGGGAAGAGGTGCTGGGTGTTGCCGGAAGAGACGTGTCTCAGAGACAGGGTTTGATCCGAGTCGACGCGTCACGATGCACGCCCTTCGGTCGCCAAGTCAGGTGACCTCGAGGCGCCTTCCTGTCGACCGGCCTCCATCACCCATAGGCACAACACCACGTACTGACTATCACCACATACCAGCTATCACCACTCGTCACGAGAGTGCAGTGCAAGATAATGCTGCTGCGCAGGATTAATGTGAACTCGTTATCCCTGTTCCTACAGATACTCCATGGCAAAACAATCGTGATCCGACCCAACCAGCCCGCCTTGAACCCCTGAAGCTTGCTCCCACGCAGCTGGCTCCCATGCACCATCTCCATCCCTGGCGCGCCTTGTGCTTTTGGTCTTGGCCAAGCCTGTGACACCCTGTACAGCCTGATCCATGCCCCCCCCCCCAGACAAAGGAAAAATTGACGCAAGAGAAGCTCCATCCAGACATCCCGAGGGCTAGCCTATGAAGGTCATCTCCGACGTGCGGTCTTTCGCAAACTGGTCCTTGTACGTCTCCCACAGCTTCTGCAGCTCGGCCACGTACAGCGCATGCAGGCGGTCGATATCCGCCTGGTCCGGCTGCGGCGTCGTGGCGGCCGCGACCCGGATCGGCTTGCCGACGACGATGTTGAGCGGCCGGCGGTACGGCATGACGCCCACGTCGTAGTTGAGGATGCCGCGTCCGTGCAGCGCCGGCAGCGTGAACTTGAACACGTTGAGCAGAAACATCTGGATCCTGTGCACCATGGGGTGGGTCCGCGGGCTGAGCTGGTCGTAGAGGTCGTTCTCGCCAAAGGCCAGCACGGGCACGAGGTCGGCGCCCGTCCGCAGCGCCATCTTGATGAAGCCCTTGCGGCCCTTGATGATGAGGCGGAGGTTGCCCGGCTGGGCCTCGAGCGACTCGCGCGCGCCGCCGATGACGATGGTGACGCCGCGGCCCATGCCCTCGTTGTTGGGCCCGCCGCGCGTCAGCGTGTTCCAGATGGACTCCTTCGACACGGAGCGGATGCCCATGGCCAGGATCCAGTCGCGGTAAAAGGGGATGCGGAAGTTCGAGTCGAGCGTCAGCAGCGTGTTGGTGATGCCCGGGAACTTGTCCCGGAACCCGAGCGCGTTGGTCGCGAAGGCGGCCCACGCGCCGTGCGAGATGATGCCGTGCGGGTGGTACCCGAAAATGTACTTTCTCGTCGGCGGCAGCTCGTACGTCTTGTGCAGCTCGGCCGGGTAGTAACCCGCGAAGAGCCTCCACACGGGCAGGGATCGCAGAAACTCGGACCGGAAGCGCAGCCGGCCGTCGGACGGCGCCGTCGACAGCGAGAGGTGGATGAGGTACGGCACGAGCAGAGGCCAGTTGAGGGGGATCGCGGCGAGGAAGAAGAAGAAGGAGACGAGGGCCAGGATCGACACGGTGTGCATCAGCACGGCGGCCATCTGCAGCCGCCGCACGACAGGCACGCGCAGCGGCACGAACCGGATGCCGCCGGCCTTCCAGGCGTGCCTCTCGTACCGGCCTTGGCCCTGTGCCGCCAGCACCAGAGGCGGATAGCCCGTGTCTTCGTCGCCCTCCTTGGCGTCCTGGTGGCGATCCGCGCCGTTGACCAGCGTGTGGACCGTCTCGTCGCTGTTGTCGCTGCGAACTGACCCAGAGGCGCGGGCGTAGTTGATCGCGCCTCCATCCTCCTGCCTGGACCCCCTGCGCTTCGCCGCGTTGAGGGAGGGTGTTCTGTAGTGGCCGCGCGTCGGGCTCTTTGGCGTCTCGTCCAACCCCTGCGATGGTCAGCGGCTTCGGTGTGTTGGGGGTGAGTTCGTGGGGGATGCTGCTCATACTGTGCCCGAGTACTCATGGCTCGATTCTTGTCTTTCAGCGACGGGGCGCACGATGCTCTCGAGCTGCGTTCCTGCCTTCTTTTCGGACCTCGTTGCGGGCTTCGATTCGGCCTGCGACTCGAACGCTTCTGCGTGTTGGTTAGCCACGGAGATGTCCTCCTGCTGCGAATCTTTGGTGCTGGGGTTCGTCTTTGTGTCTTTCGTCGGAGCCGCACGTCGGACGGACTTCTTTCGAGACATGGTGACCGTGGCTGTCGAGTGTAGCTTGATGACGGGAGGAGGGAGAGCAGCTCACCTGGTGGTGCGGTGGCGACCTTGGCTTCGTCCCCGAAATTGGCCGTCTCATTGCTGTGTGGCGCCATGTCTTGGGCTCAACAGCTGGTTCGTGGCTGTAGGAGGCGGACAGGTATGCGACGGCGACGAGCAGAGGTTGAAGGATCGAGGCGCAAAGCAAGTGGGACGGAGGGATGCGACAAGGCAGCCTCCGACTGGCATGCACCTGGTTCTAGTGCTGTCATAAAAGGACGAAAGAAAACAACACAATGACGGCTAGAAGAAGATGGGTGAAGCCGTGATGGGGAAAGAGCTGAAAGGGTAGAAGAAAGACGTAGGAAAGCGAGCCGCGGTGGTCGGTTGTCTCGGCTGAGACTTGGGGGAGAAGGGGGGGGGGGAGAGCTTCGTCGTGGAATCGCGCACTCGCGGACCTGTGACGGAGGCGACACGAGCGTCCAGCCGCAGCTCGGACGAGCGACGATGACGTGGGCCGTCAGCACCGCCAGCACCAGGCACTCTGACAGCATCGGCCAGCACCAGCAGCGGGCCGAGGGACACAGACTCGCTGTTTTGATGCATATCGGCTTTACATGCATCAGGAGCTGCACCTTGGATGAACCACCAACATCACATGCTAGTGGGATCCATACTTTGGGTTCTGATAGAGCTTCCCGTGTTTTGACCTCTTTGGAACTGACTGTTCCAGTTGATTATTTACATACAATCTCAGTCGATTGTTCATGAGAGCCTCAGTCGATTATTCATGAGAGCCTCAGTCGATTATGCACAAATGACAGCCCCAGTCGATTCTGGCTACCATGACATAGTTGATGGGAAGAGGTGTGTGTCGTGCTTCTGTCACCTTGTCCACAGTTGACGTCCGCAGCATGACTCTTCATGCACACCTCGGAAATCATACAGGAACCTCACCTCTGCTTCATCACCCTGGGCAGGACTCAATACCAGGGTCATCATGATCCACGAGGCTAGGAGCGTGACACGCACTTATTCGCACTGTAAAACACAGCACAACCCTTGACGTTCTGCAAGTGCGGGGCACTCGCACACTGTATGCCCCTCCATGTCGAGCTTCACACTCGATTGGAAGTCTTTTTGACAACGGACCCCACCTCAACAGCACACTCTCACGTCCCCAAAATTCACATGAACATCCCTTGACTTCATATATCATCCAGAATCAGCTGCTGTGATTCAAGATGGCCAAGGACAAAAAGGGAAAGGGTGATGACAAAAAGGCCAAGCTAGTGAGTCGTTCCGCTGCCGCAAAGCGCCCCCCCCCCTCGCTGACAGGCGACACTCCCCTCCGCCGGAGTAGGCCGCGAAAAAGGCGAAGCAGGCCAACAAGGCCGAGAAGAAGGCCAAGGTGAAGGCCTCCAAGGTCGAGGGCAGCGACGCCGAGGACGTCGACCTCGACGAGGTCCTCGAGGAATACAGGAAGCAGCAGGAGCTCTTCCTCAAGGTCACCGAGACGGTCTGCGATGGGCCCCCCAAGGCCCGCGCCGCCTCGTGCTTCATCGCGTCGCCCTGTGACCGCAACAACCTGCTGCTCTTTGGTGGCGAGTACTTCAACGGCGCCCTGGCGCAGTTCTTCAACGACCTGCACATTTACTATGTCGACCGCGACGAGTGGCGCCTCGTCACCTCGCCCAACGCGCCGCTGCCGAGGTCTGGCCACGCCTGGACGCGCGCCGGCAACCCCAACCACATCTACCTCTTTGGCGGCGAGTTCTCGTCGCCCAAGCAGGGTACCTTCCATCACTACTCGGACTTTTGGCGCCTCGAGCCCAGCACGAGGGAGTGGACCAAGATTGAGTGCAAGGGCAAGACGCCGCCGGCCCGGAGCGGCCACCGCATGACGTACTGGAAACACTACATCATCCTCTTTGGCGGCTTCCAGGACACGTCGAACCAGACCAAGTACCTCGCCGACCTGTGGATCTTTGACACGCAAAATTTCTCGTGGCACACACCGACGCTGCCGCCGGCGCAGCTCAAGCCCGACGCTCGCTCCTCCTTCACGCTGCTGCCGCACGAAAAGGGCGCCGTGCTCTACGGCGGCTACTCGCGCGTCAAAGCCACCGTCGCCGCCAACAAGCAGGCCAAGGGCGCCTCGCAGGGCCAGAAGAACATCCTCCGCCCGCTGATCCACGACGACTGCTTTTTCCTGCGCATGGCGCCCGCCCCGGAGGGAAGCCCGCCGACGGCCCCGCCCGTCATCCGCTGGGAGCGGCGCAAGAAGCCGGCCAACGCCCCCGCGCCGAAGCGCGCCGGCGCCACCATGACCTACCACAAGGGCCGCGGCATCCTCTTCGGCGGCGTGCACGACGTCGAGGAGAGCGAGGACGGCATGGACAGCGAGTTCTTCCGCGAGCTGTTCGCGTGGAATGTCGAGCGCAACCGCTTCTTCCCCATGGCGCTGCGCAAGCCGCGCCAGCAGCAGGGCAAAAGGGCCACGGGCGCCGACCAGCGCGGCGCCGGCCGCCGCGCCCGCGCCCAGGACAGGGAGGACGAGCTGCTGAAGCAGCTGGCGGCGCTCGAGACGGGCGCCTCGCTCGAGGACGCCGACGACATGGACCTTGACCGCAAGGCCGACGAACCCGAGGCCGACGAGACGCCGTTGCGGGAGATGCCGGTCAGCATGGAGCTGCCGCACCCGCGGTTCAACGCGCAAATGGCCGTGCAGGATGATGTGCTGTACATTTACGGCGGCACCTTTGAGCAAAAAGACCGTGAGTTTACGTTTGACGACTTGTACGCCGTCGACCTCGGCAAGATGGACGGCTGCAAGGAGATCTTCAACAGGCCCGCTGAGGACTGGTTTGTACGTGGCGCCGCGGAGACGCTGTTTGGTTGTGGTACCGAGTCGCTGACGTGTGATAGGACTCGGAGGATGAAGATGACGACGATGACGAAGACGACGAGGATGACTCGGAGGAAGACGACGAGGACGACGACATGGCCGATGACGAGCCGTCCAAGAACATGCACACGCCCAGCAAGCGCAAGAAGAAGCAGGAAGACGAGGTCTCGGTCGGCGGCTCTGAGACGACGGCGGCCACCTCGGTGCCAGATGACGACGACACGGAGGCCACGGCTTCGGTCGACGACGGTCTTCCTCATCCCAGGGTACGTGTTTTCCCATTCCCGTCCACTCACTCCGTGATCATTCGATTCGTGCTGACCTCAGAAGCCCTTCGAAACGAGACGCGAGTTCTTCGTGCGGACGTCCAATGAGTGGCAGGAGGTCCTCATGACGCAGCTTCGGTGGAAGAACATTCAGCCCGAGTCGTACCCCATCAAGGAGCTCAAGGCCAAGGCGTTCGAGCTCAGCGAGGAAAAGTGGTGGGATTGCCGTGAGGAAATCAACGCGCTGGAGGAGGAGCAGGAGGCGGCGGGCATCACCGAGGTCGTGTCGCTGGCCGAGAGGGGCGATGCTGCCGCGGGCGGCGCCAGGAGGAGGTAGCGTATGCATCGGGTCTTTGGTGTTCTTTCGTTAGGCATGACACTCTGAAGGTGCATAGGCTCGCAGGATTGATATTGATAGGAGCATTCACACGGGACGTGGCTGCATGAGCTCTGCACGCCGTCGGCGATGCATCGTGATCCATGTGTTCGTCGCTCTGTCAGGACATGGCAAGGAACCCCGCCGACCAGGGATGGCGTATACAAGACCAATATATGGGTTTGGGTTCATTCGTATCGTCGGCCTCTGTCTGTAGAGTGCTCCGTCTCAGCGAGCACATCCCTCGCTGGTTGTCGAGGTTCAGCCTGCGGTGGACGTATGGAAGGTGCACGTCAGCGACAGTCCCCCACTTGCCAGTGAATCATCAGCACTGTGGCAAATGGCAGCAGCAGTACAGCTGCACTTGCCTTCGTAGGCACTGACCCCGACACACTCCTTCCACCCTCAACTCGTCGACTTCACTTACATCCAGCATCCGTCCCCCTCCATAGCCAACATGCCCATCGGCATCCAGCGGATCAATGCCAAAAAGTCACATCCCAATGAGCGCATCATCTTCATCAAGCCCCTCCCGGGCCCCAACGAGAAGATTGCTCGAGACTTTCTCGAACGCATCGCTGCACAATGTCGTACGTCCAAGCTCGCCCATCCCGTGTGAAGCCCCTCCCTTTCTGACGGCATCGACAGTCCCCATCATGAAGGATCACTCCCTCTCCGTCATGTCTCTCGAGGAGTACGAGCCGAACCGCGAATTTGTGGGCCGCAACTTCAACGCCGGCGAGGTCATCCAGCTCGTTCTCAAGACCCGCGCCGGCCGCTGGCTGCCGTTTGAGTACGTCCAGATGGTCATGATGCACGAGTGAGTCTCCGTCCCCTATTCACACCCATAATCCTCATGCATCCGCCTTCCCTTCTACCCATCCCCTTCAACAGCCACTGACACGGCCTCGCAACAAAAAGACTCGCACACTGCAAACAGATGAACCACTCGCGCGCCTTCTGGGCCGTCCGCAACGCCTACGCCGACAGCATGCGCGCCCTCTGGTCACGCGGCTACACGGGCGACGGCCTCTGGGGCCGCGGTACGCTGCTCGCGTCGGGCGCCTGGGCCGGCGACACGGCGCCGCTGGGCGAGGGCCTGCCGGAGCACCTCTGCGGCGGCACCTTCCGGTCGCGCGGCCGCCGCAAGCGCAAGGCCAAGCAGCCGCGGCTGTCGTACCGGGAGCAGAAGGAGAGGCGCATCCTGAAAAAGTTTGGCGCCAACGGCGTCGCACTCGGCGCCGACGAGGCCGTCAAGAGCGAGCTCGAGAAGGGCAGGAAGACGGCCGCCAAGCCGAGGGTTGCTGGCAGTGCGAGGGGCAGGGAGCTGCGTGCCGCGGCGGCGCTGGCCCGGTTTGGGCAGCAAAAGGTGGAGCAGCAGGAGGAGGAAGACGACGACGACGACGAGCGTCTTGCGAAGAGCGAGAACGTCAGCGAGGATGAGAGCGATTACGAATATGACGTGGCGGACATCAAGCACGAGGACGCCATCGATCTCAATGGGCAGAGACTCCTCGACAAGGATGGACGCGGCATGATCAAGGTGTGCGAGGATGAGAACCCGGACGGTCAAGATGCGCAGCAGGAACTACAAGAGTTGCGGTCGGTCAAACAATGGACGCAGACGTCTCTTGATTTCCGAGGGCAGGTGGCAGGGCGGGAGCCACCACCTCAGCAACGGAGTCGCGATGACTCGTCTCAACGTTCACAGCCCTCAGAAGAGCCAAAAGTGAAACGACAACCACTGACCAAGGCACCCACCACGAGGATCAAACGAGAGGAAGCCGAAAATGACGTCCCTTTATCTACAGTGGAAAAAGCAACCAGTCCGAAGATCAAGGCGGAAGAGGACACGGACAAGGGCTCTCCAGGCTCGACGATCGACAATGGCATACAAGGGGAAACGACGGCAAGTGTGACGGCATGCAGCGTGTGCTCGTTTGCGAACCCGGAGCTGTCGATCACCTGTACTGTGTGTTCCAATGTGCTCGATCCAGACAGCGTGCCGAATGCGTGGAGATGCCAGAGTTCGTCTTGTAAGAATAGCCGGTATCTGAATCCTGGAGACTTTGGCGTGTGCGGGGTGTGTGGACAGAGTAGGCGCTAGAGCGCGATGCAGAGTCAGTGGAGTGTCTGATGTTTGGGCTGAATGACGATGAGGTCAGACTACAGTCTGATGGTATCTGACTGTTGATGTCGCAAGATCAGAGCAGAGTGAGACGTGTTCACTCGAGACTAGGCGGTCGAGAACGGTCTCCTTCTCGGGATGCGACGACGAGGAGACAGCACTGGGCGGTGCCAACTTTTAATACTGGTCCGGCGGAGTCGGCACGCTGTTTCCACAAGACAGAGCATCCATCGGCTGGGGCTGGAGCCGCATGAACTCGATGTTTACCTGGAATCGATAAGAGCAACGCTATTGAGACAGCGAGCTTATAACTGCTATTTTTGGGAGATCGATGAACAAAGGTGTAGAGGAACGGGCCACGCGGTCGCCGCCATGCCGAAACTCGGGTCACTGTGCAGTGTCTGGGCTTAACAGCGACGACGACGACTCGAAGCATTGACGGCGAGCGTTGAACGGCGGATGGATGCGTGCGGCGACCTTGAGCCGTCCGATCTTCCCGGCACCGCCGTCGTCGGCTCCCCTTCCCCCTGGCTCGCGCAAGTTTCAGTGCCTATACATCACAGAACGATGTCTGGGAGAGCCCTGGATCAACGGCCTCGGCCTCGTTTCAGCGCCCCGGCTTGGACGAGCGGGACCACCTTGATTGGCTGCGATGCCCCTCCCGCCCTGGTCCCGTCGATGATCTCCAAGAGACGATCGTGTATCATGCACACGAGGGTACACCAGGGTCTGAAGCTTGTCTCCCCTCCACAGACGTACCAGAGCAGTGCATTCAGATGATGCCAGGAGGACCACTGTCTCCAGCGACTCCAGTTTCTCGTCCCACTAGGGCGCTAGCTTGGCTTGTTCCCGTCAAATGTCGCCCGCGACTTGGCAAACAGCCAACAGGACAGCGTGGAACAGCACAGCACTGGACAGGACGTTTGAGTGGAAGCCGTTTGCTGGCCCTTGCTTTTAAGCCTTCTTGCTCAAACGATGCTCCGCAGCTGCTGCCATGAGGGGAGGGGAGAGGAGGAGACGAGACGAGACGAGAGGAGAAGCCTGTCTATCTGCAGCGGTCTCTAATCAATTCAATATTAGCCTTCCGATTCCGTGCATCGCGCAACCCCTCCCCCCTCCCTCGCTCTTGTCCTCCTCTCCCTTCCACAGGAATAGCCCGATTCATAGGCAATCTTTCATTCTTCGACGACGGTTCTACTGTCGCTTCCATTCCTTTCCCTTTTTCGTGTCTTTGCTGATCTGTGATCACCTTCCCTTCCTTCGCCTTGCTTGGGACAAGTGCGTTTTTCTTGGCCGTGAGCCTCGTTTATCAACATCTGCTTTGGCCGTGCCGAACAAGCTTTCCTTTCATCACAATCCCATTCTCTGACAGTTTGTCCCTTGTGCCTTAAGACTCGACGTTTGCAATTCCAGCGTTCATTCAACGTCTCCAAACGAAACCAAACGAAACGTACCACCTGACGCAGTTGGAAGAGACCAACAGGAGCATCAAGAGCTTGAAGATACAAGCCTGAACCCGTTCGTTTGCACACACACACACACAGACACACACACACACACAACATCATGCCTTCATCATTACCATCATCGTCGCCGCGAGCCATCGCCCTCCTGCTCCTCTGCACCCTCACCGCCGTCCTCGCCCTGCCGAAGAACTATCCTCGCTTCTCAGTCCCCCAGCAGTATCTCGAGGTCGGCCAGATGCGCGCCGCCATGGAGATGAATCCCTCCGCCATCCTTGAAGCTCAGTGCATCGACCGCAACGTGTAAGCGCCATGCAGCCGCCCCCATCTCGTTTCCTACAATACCCAAGAAGAAGAAACGAAAACTGACAAGAGAGCCAGCCACATTGTCTTCCACGACGAGTCTGTTGCCGAGCTCAACATTTGCGAGGGCGGCATCGCCGGCGACGTCAAGGCCTGTCGTGGCAGCCCCGTCGAGACCATGGGCGTCGCCGGCTCGGCCCGCTTCTCGCTCAAGGTCATGGCCGAGGGCGCCACCATCAACGTGGCCAAGAAGCGGTGGGAGGCCTGAGTGCGCGCCGCGCGCGCCGTGTGTCCCACCGGCAGCTTCCGCGCCGTGTGCGCCGGGGGCACGACCAAGGGTGACTTGGAGTTCTTCCTCACCAATCCGTGGTGATTTTCCTCAACCAAGCCTCTGCTGGACGGGGGGAGGTGGGGGTTGCTCGTGTCCCGAATTCTGAAAGGGACGTTGCTTGTCCGATTCTTTGGCGCTGTAGGAAAAGAAAGAGTAGGGATGTCATGCCATGCCACAGACGCCGGATGCGTAGCGCATGGTCGTTTTAGACCTGTACATAGATTGGTGGGGTGACCTGCCGCCGAACATATGACCCGAGAGTCACAATGCCCCCTTAACTCTCGTCTGCGCATGCCTGTAGAGCACGAGCCCTGGGTATCATCGCGAATGCATCCGTAACCATGAAAATGAAAAAAAAAAAGAAACGCCCCTCATCGAGGCCGTGTTCAGAGTCGATGTCTGTCGTCCCTGTCGCCTCACACCTCACAACCCATACCGCGTCACGCACTCCTCTCGGTGCACCTCGAGACAGTCAAGCGCGCACACCCTCGTGCCGCATTTCATGCAGCGGACGCGCCCCCAATAGCCACACACCTCGCAGAACCGCCGCACGGGATACTGTCTGTCCGCCTCGCTCCAGCCAGCCTGCGCCTCGGTGTACTTCAACGGCGGATGCGCCAGGAGGCGCCGCAGCTCCTCGTCGTCCGGCAGCCCCGGCAGCACCGACGCGAGCAGCGGGTCGTTGTCACCGGGGTGCGCGGGCGGCGGGTCCTTCTCGTAGGGCGTCAGGATGGGCGGCGCCGTCGGCACCTCGGTCGGCGCGTCCTCCATCTCGACGTCGGGCGTCTCGGGCGCAGGCTCCGGTTCCGGCGCGGGCTCAACCTTGCCACGGCGTGATCGGGCGCGGCTGGGTGCCGACTTTTTCGACGAGGAGCTCGCTTCTGCTTCTGCTTCCGCAGCCGCGACGGCGGCGGCAGCGGCAGCTGCCTTTCGCTTGGAGTGCTGGTTCGGTTGCGGGGGCCGTTTGCCGGTCTGGCTTGCCTGAGCCGTCTTTTTCGCGTTCGGGCCAGGTTGCTGCGCTGTGTTCCCGTCGTTCTGCGCCAAAAAGGCTTCGTAGTCGTCGAGGTGGTTGGCAAACGTCTTCTGCGATTGGAGTATCTTCCTCACGTTGGGCGTGCTCTTGTTCAAGGCTACGAGAAATGTTGTCAGCATTGGTCTGTCGGATCGCACAGCGTGTCGGGATGAGTACTGACATTTGGCGGCGCCGGCCTTGGGAGGAATTGGTATGCCGGCATCGCGATTGCTTTCCCTGTCGAGGGCCTCGACTTCTTTGCGAATCTTGGCCTCTTGTCGGACGGAGAGATCGGCACCCGAGGGATTCGCGGCTTGGTTCCTGGCTCGCTTGCGATTTGAGGGCTGGAGCGCGGCTGCTGCTGGGTTGACGCCCGTGTCAGGTACATAGGCCCAGCCGGGTGCCGATTTTGTTTTCGCGCCAGCGACCTCGATGACGCCGAAATTGTTGCTGTACATGACTGTTTGTCGGGATGGAGGAGGTAGTCCAACAGATGAGGAAGGACCGGGGCATCGTGAGGGCCATGCACTTAGAGAGGAAGAGGAGGCTCGTCCCACCCAATCGGATCCGCTCAATTCCAACAGCTATCTAAGCACATATCCACCTGCTGTACCTCGTTACAAACAACCGGAATCTGACGACCTGGCCCAACGTCCCGAGCCGCGACCGCATCCAGTTTCCGAACCACGAATAACGTGCCATCCTCTCCATCGAACCGACGCCCTACCTCGCCCCCGATAGGTCCTCCCCTTTAGCACAGCATCACGATGTCTTCGAGAATCCTCGCCGCCAGCGCCCGCGCTGTGCCCCGTGCCGTCCCCGCCGTGCGCACCGCCCGCACCTTCCAGACATCCGCCACCCTCCGCGACGCCGTCGCAACACCTCTGCCAGCACGGAAACCCGTGGGCGCCTTTCGAGGCGGGTACGTTCTCTCCACCAGCCTCGTCCCCCATGTCCCTCCGCGTCCGCCCCCCTTTTGGCATGAACGCAAGCTGACCGTTGTGCTCTCCCTCGCGCGCAGCCTCCTCGGCTTCTTCGCCGGTAGCTCCCTCGCCGGCGCCGGCGTCTACTCCTACCTCGTCAAGGAGTACAAGCTCTCGAACGAGCTCCTCACCGAGGACATTTACGTGCGTGTCTGCATCTGATACCACCCCACTCCTCTCTTCGTCCTCTCTGCCCCCCCGAGCCTCCAAACAAACCCCTTTGCAGCGCCAACGGAGGGAGGGAAAGGGGATGGATGCCTCTCGTACCAGTAGAAACCCACCCTTAGCGCGAGCGCCGCCTTTCCCTGTTCCTCTTTTGCAGGACGTTTCCCCTTAGTGCCCATTCACATACGACATGTACGTTGAGGACTGTCACGCTGACCAGGTTTTTCCCTCTAAACAGGCTCTGCAAGCGGCTGTCCAGCGTGTGACCGTCTACGTCCAGACGCTGGAGGAGAAGATGGACGCGCTCGAGCGCAAGAGGAAATAAAGCGGACGAGGCACGCGGCGAAAACGACGAAAACGGGTTGGGGCCTCCTTTTTTTTGTGGTGGAACGGGTTGGCTGGGGCTTGTATATAGAGCCTGAGAGTACGGCGTGGGTGGGCAGACCCGACAGGATGGAAATGGGACCATGTGTGACGCGCGTCTGAAGCCCAGCAGAAAGAAACACGTTCTCGCTGAAGGCTTGCAGAGAAGCAGACGGGGCTGGGTGATCATCTTGTGTATACCAAGTTGTACGAAAGTGCGAGCGGAAGCATCAACTACACGGAAACACCCCACACCTCCTCAGCCGCTGTGCATGTACGAGTGGAAGTGCTCAGAAAGAGGCGTCGGTCTCTTGGTCCGTAAAGCATCCATCACACAGCACGACGCCGCCTCAAACCATCACGAAAAGGCAGCAAAGTTACAACGTCCTTGATTCATGATTTGCATTACCCCATCTGAATGCATCGTGAACTAACTGAAGAACATGGAGGTATCAAAAGTCCTATCCGGGACATGGCCCCCTCCTTTCACGCAAAACCCAATTTTATCCCAGTAAATCGTTTACAGCTCATCGTGAGACTCGTCAGACTCCTTGGCGGCCTCACCCTCGGTGGCGGCGGGCGCGGCCTGGCTCTCCTCGGCAACAACCTCCTCCTTCTTGGAGGCCTCGGCCTTGTACTTGCCGTTGTCACGGACAAACTCAATGAGGTCCTCAATGGTGCGGGAGCCCGAGTAGGTGACAGGCTCAGACTTGCCGCCGGCGGGGTACAGCTTGATGGTGGGGAAGCCCTGGATCTCATCGGGAACGTCGTTCAGGGTGGCATCAACCTTGGCAATGACAACCTTGTCCTTGAACTCGCTCTCGCTGTAAAGGGTGGCAAGCTCCTCGTACTTGGGGGCCAGAGCCTTGCAGTGACCGCACCAGGGGGCGTAGAACTCAATGAGAACATCCTTGGTGTCGTCGAGCACGATCTGCTCGTAGTTCTTGGCCACAACAACGGTGACGGAACCCTCCTGGGTCTCGGGGATGGGCTCAGACTTGATGCTGGGTTCGATCTTGCCAGCGACGAAGTCATCGACGAAAGAGGTGATCTCCTCGACGGTGATCTTCTTCTCCTGGTCGAAGGGGAACTTCTGGTTCTTGACCGTCTCCTGGATGGCGAAGGCAGGGAACTTGTCAGCCTGGAGGTTCAGGTTGCCGGCGTGGGCACCGAAAGACTTGGCGTCAATGGTGGCGAAGTTGATGACACCACGCTGCTTCTCGGCGATGGGCTTGAGAGTCTTGGAGAGCTCCTCACGCTCCTCGGCAGTCTCGGCGAAGATGTAGGCCAGGGGAAGGCCGGCCTCCATGTAACCGGAGTAGGTCTCAGGGCCGACCTCGCCAATCAGGGGAGTGGCGGAGGTCTTGGCGAACTTCTCGATGGCCTCGACCTCGAACTTGTCGGAGAAGGTGGTCTTGCCCTCGTCGAAAGACTTGTAGAGGACAATGGCAGGGGCCTTGACGCCCTCAGCCTCGGCAACGACGGCATCGTTGACACCGCCGAAGAGGTAGTTGTCGCGGAGGCTCTCGGCGACCTTGTTGAAGGTCTCGTTGGAGGCCTTGTCATCGGCGGCAATGTAGGCGACGAGGACGACCTTGTCGGCAGTCTTGAACTCCTCAAGGGTGTCCTTGGTGAGCAGAGAGACAGCAGGCAGAGACTGCTTAATCATGTAGGAGGTGATGGCAGCAGCCTTGCGCTGGCCAGAGTAGGGGGAGATGTTGTCGGGGCCACGGAAGACCTTGAGGGTGGGGTAGCCCTCGACGCCGTAGGTCTGGCAGAGGTCGGCCTCCTCAGTGCAGTCAATCTTGGCGAGCTTGATGTTCTTCTCCTTCAGGGACGTGGCAGCCTCCTCGTACTCGGGAGCGAGGGCCTTGCAGTGGCCGCACCAGGGAGCAAAGACTGGAGAGCGTGATTAGCTGGGTTCAGGGCCTCGCAGGACAGAGCAAAGAAACACTCACACTCAGCAAGGACGAGGTCGTTGGTCTTGACAAAGTCATCGAAGGTGTCCTTCTTGAGCTGGGTGACGTCCGAATCGTCAGCGGCGGCGACAGCCGCGGCGGCGGCCAGGAGGCCAAAGGCAACACGCTTGCAGTGCATTTTGACCCTGCGAGAAAGACCGAGTTAGCGGGTGGTGACCTTCGGTAAATTGTTCGGCCAAGGCAAGCAAGGCCGTTGCGAATGGGCTGACTGCATTGAGCTCGTTTGAGAGATCAAACAGCAAGTATCCTGCCAGAGGGGGGGAGGGGTACTGTACCTTTGATGTGATGTACGGTGAGGGATGGGGAAGGAGAAGAGGCACGATAGGAAGCAAGCTCGGAGCAAGTTAGGTTCCTAAGGTGATGAGTGGGTTTAAGTAGGAAGTGGAGGGCGGCGGTGGAGGTTAAGAAGGAAGCTGTAGTTCTTAAGCTGAGTCCCTCTGTTGATTGTGAACAGGTGTCCCTTTTTCTGGAACCCCCCCCCCCCCCTCTCCTCTAGGAAGGGACCTGCCCAGGTTCCTAGGTGCACGCAGGCCAGACATTTACTAACAAGGCAGGCGCGGGTGCCACTAGCCTGTGGAGGAGGGGGGTGCTTCTGCCCATCGTACCAACAGGTACAGCGCCTCCATGGCCAACCTTGCCAACCTACCATGTACGTTCTTGCCACGGCATGTCCCTGAACTTAACGGCGGACATGGCCCCCACCTCGACTGGTTCAGAAAGGCGGGCACAAAGCGGCGTGTGGGCTGTGAATGGACGCGGAGGGGCAACGGCCTCCACACTGCACCCCTCCCCAACCCCCCAGTTGGAGAAATGAACCCCAGCGCTGGCTCACGTCAAAAGGCAGAGAAACGGTCAATTGATAATCAAGCGGTTGGAAGAGAAAAAAATATCCTCCGCAGTCGAACGATTGGCACGTTGCTAACTTGACGTTATACGGAGCCATTGACACCAGGTCCTCTCTTGTCCGCACGCACACCGCTTATCAAGCGTTTTCCTACCGCCCCTCAGCCTTCGATGGGTAAGACTCGAACAAAAAGGTGGCGGTCGACCCTGAGCAGCCCACTCACCCTATGCGTCCACCGGTACTGGTAGATCTCCTACCAGGGTTGCAGCCAGAGGAAAGGACACATTTCCCCATCTCGCCCGTGACGGCGGGGGCGCGGCTGAGGAACGCCGCATCCCAAATCGTTCTGCCACCTGCCCAGCCCAGGCCAAGGACAGGACATCCCTGTGCTCCGCCATTCCCTAGCGCCGCTGTGGAGGCGAGCATCTTGTCAGGGGTTTATCAGGGAGGGTACCGTCGACAGTTGGACCCCCTCCTTTGTGCTTACGGCGGCGTGGCCTGGATCTCAGAAGGTTATGAGACGAGTACAATTGCGAGGCGACTCTGGTCTGGTCTGGTCTGGTCTGGCGCGCTCCGAGCTCCCATGTTTCAATTTCAGCGGGACTTGCTGCTTCAAGACAAGAAGTGGCGACTTGTCCATACCTGCGGACTGTAACCCCCCGAAATTGCCATCCGCCATCCGGCCGGGGCGGCAAGCGTCGTCCGGCTCGACCGAAGACATTGCTGGGGACTATTGATTACGACAGCTGAATCATGCTCATGCGATCTGTCAGATCGCTGAGGCCACATATCTTACGGTTCGGTGCTCAGAACACCGCTGGTCCTCTTGGCCTGGGTAAGGTACCTAGTCCATGTGCATGTGCTAGCGATGTACATTCGTAATCATCAATGCTATTCGGCAAGAATTTTCCAGTATCAAGGGATCAACGAGGGCGGCTGGATCGGTGTATGCAAGAGGTTGTTTTGCCATGTAAGATGTACAATGCGAACCTGGGGTCGGTTCATATCATTGGACAATCCGGCGTCCTCGCCGATTTCTACATTGCCTTTGCCAACGAGATTCAAAACATGATTGCGTTTTTATGGACTACTTTTTCACTCGTCAATAAGAATGGTGCGGCATGACCTTGATGGAGCGGAGGGTCATCACGATGTTTCCTCCAATTGTCGTTGGTGAACGCCCTTTGCGGCTCACGTAAATCACACAACTTGATTGAACCCACAGAGGTTCTCGAGCTGTCCAGGGCTTGGCTGACGATAGGTGGCGTCTGGTAAGAGTTGTTTGGCACTCATGATTCAGACTCAGATGTGGAAACGTGATGCTTCAACATCGGTTGGTGAGTGTACCTCAGCTAGGTACGAGAAACGGTGCACGAACTTGAGGATGTATGCTCATGTTGACTGTAGATGCACTCAGGGAGGCCCTTTATTTGGAAGCCAATTGGCGTTTGGTTTGCTGGCCAGCACATGCCAAAAGATGCTTCCATCATGCGAGGCAAGTGAGGCAAGAGCTTCCCGAAAGGACCTGCCTTCGAGTTGGACTCGGCACTGAGGCAGGCACTATCTCCCGATACTCCCACATAGAAGGAGCATTAGCAGGCCGACTCCTCCTCATGGGATCTATTAGAGATGGTAGTGGCGAGCACCTCTACTACACCTTCCAGAGAAAGCTTCCGTGTGCGCAGAAACGAGCTCTACATTTACAGGCTCGACACAGCATCTCTGACCGATCTCTAACCGTCTTCATTTGTCGTCTCGAATGCCCCATTACACCATCGATCTGCTGGTTTGGATTCCCACTACGGCGTGTGCTGTTGACGAGCACGAAGTCGAGCATCCTCTTCTTTTCTTATTTCGTTAATCGCCAAGAATATCTCATTAAGCCAATCTTGGTTTCAAGCCGTGGTCTTCAATGAGGGTTCGAGAAGATACCCAAACAACAACAGTCGCACCGCCACATACGGAAACAGTAAGCCAGTGTCGTCCAATGCCCATGCAATCCAGTCAGGATGGACATGTCTGCGGCTTCAACGAAGCGATCTGCGAGTCAAGGATCTCTCAACAATACTTTCAAGCAACAAGGACGGGCACTGCCGAGGAATCCCACCGCACATCGTCCACTGAGAAGCGTCAACGAGAACATGGCTCTGCTCTCGTCGCCTGGTCCCCTTCAAAGCATGCTGAAAACAACCACAGAAACCGGCGATATTGGAGTGTTCTCGATGGGGTCATCTCCTGCCGCCACCTCGTTTGGTCACTCGATGTACAAGATTTCACGACCCAGACCAAGCCTCGATCGAACCAGAACCCCGTCCAGGCCCAGCTCAAGGGGAAGTCAGGGCACCCACCGCCGAGATGATCGGAGACGGTTGCCCTCGTACAGAGACACTACATCGGAGATCCTGTCCATGTATGGCTCCGGTACAGATAGCCAGCCCTCATCCTGTCTTAGCTCGCTGTCACCTCCCGCGGATGAGAACGGGCAGCGGTCATATTCGATGACAACCTGTGGTTCCAGGCCGCTTCTGAGTTACAAATCTTCTAAGACACTCAACGACAACTCGGGCACATGTTCTGCTCAGCGACCTCGTTCCCCTTTTCCATACCCAACCCGTTTAAAGCGGCCTGGTACGCAGCCTTCTTCCCCTGCTCTGACAGAGAATGGCAGGATAGACTACAGTCGAATGGTTGAAATCGATCGACTTTCCTACGTGAGTTCATAATCCGTTCTCGATCACTGCATAAGCAAACTGAACGGAACCACAGAGGACATTTCAAGGACCCCAGCGGCCTATGAACCCTCATTGTCATCGCCGACCGCCTCCGCTGTCGTTACGCAACGAATGTCATCGGTCCAACCAGCCAACGATCCCTCTTAGCACATCTGCACCCCAAGGGCGGGGCCGGAGCCGTTCATCCCAGTCACACGGGCGCTGGAACATTAGGGGTGATCACTCTTGTCTATCATCTGGTGATTACAGCGCCAGGTCATCGAGCTTGACGTCAATTGTTGAACTCTACCGTCGGCCTGGTCTTCCATACGAACCCCCCCCTCCTCTTGCACCAGGTGCATCGTTCTACTACGATTATACGGAAGGGTTTGACAGCTGCGCTCCGCAAGTACCCCCTGTTCACACGCCTGGGCCTCCTTTGGCACCTATCCCACAGCGAGCCTCGAGCTTCAATCGACCATTGGTGCTCAGAGATGAGACACAGGCACGCCTCGATGCTGTTGTGGATATATCGGTCAAGGATCTCAGTGATTCGTCATTGCGTGACGAAAATCATCAGGACGGAACACTCGAGATTTACTGTGGCGGCAATCTTGAATATGAGGTGGAAAGTATGCGATCAATTTCGCGTTATGAGACGCCGGCACTCGAGCCTGGAGAGACCGGCAACTGTCCTTCTGTGACCGATCGAGCTGCGCCTGCAGTCCAAGGACAGCCATTGCAACCGCCGCTCTTCGATGCCCAAAATGAAGAAGTTTTGGGAAATGCCACGAACGATCATCTGCCATCCACTAATCAAGGTAGCCACCCAACGCCGTCACAAGAATCTCTTCCAGCTCCACCACCGACCCAATCGCTGTGGACGGTGCCAGTTGAAGAGGCACGCCACCAGACCAAGGAGCAAGAGTCTGAGACTGACACTACTGGTCCGAATTCCACCAGGCCAACATCTCGACAATCCATTGCACCCGAAACGCCTTCAAAGAGAGTCACGTCCTACAAGAGGCTTACGGCATTACTGCGTGCCAGCCTACACAATTCTCTGGACCCCGGACTTTCAGATCTCGCAGCTCTAGTCTCGTCCTTTGACCGCGTTGCAAGGTCATCATTCGTTAAGAAGGACGACGACGTTTCTGGAATACTGGAGAAAGACTTGATCGCTGTGCTCTCTTCCTGTCAAGGTGAAGACGAAGCCAGGAAAGACATTTTGTCGGTCGGGCGTCCATCGTTTGATTGTAAACAAGAATCGCCTGCTCATTGCCACAGCAAGAACAGGCCGGCACCGCAGATCAATACGTCAGGGATTACTGTCGCGAATGGAGAGATCTTGTCACCACAGCCTATCTCTCCTGCCAGGCAGTTGAGAGTACGAAACAGCATCCCAAAAATTGAGAAAGCACTTCCTCCAACACCGGATAACAGGGCACGGCCAGGCTTGTGGACGGTCGACTCATTGACAGAAGATAACTTTTCGTTGAGCTTCTCGCCCTTCCACTTGTCTGACTTGTCAACACCAAAAACCTCTCGCCATGTTGCTTCAACTTCTAAGATGAATACGGACGAGCAAGACGGAAACACTCCATCGCCCGTCAGAAAAAAGCGCTTCCTATCCAAACTATCGCCTTCCATGCGCTCGAATGCCTCGCAAAGACCACGAGCGGTTCCAAAATATGGCGCTGAGCAAGATCAATTGACCCGCAGCGTCCCTCATGCTGGTCCCAAAGAGATGTTGAAAGGTATTGCGACCACCAAGCTATCCCGCCGTGGGCCAAAACCCTCACCTGCTGAGGCTGCGACGTTGGGAGCTGACCAGGATACGGAGACGTGTGAGGGCACCGTGAGAAGGCGTGTGGGCATGACGAAACGTCAGACTCCAAGTATATTAACAACAGGAACCCCCGGCGATCTTTTCACCACCCCTCCACAATCCGCCAAAACGGCAGATTCCAAGACCACCAGACATGTTGCTTTTGACTACCAAGGTACTCTGGCAAGCCAGCCTCGGACGCAAAAGGTGTCCTTGACAGGACCAAAGTCGCCCTCTTGCCACGGGGCAAGGATCACGACGCGACTCAGCATGTCTACGGAAGACGGTTCGAGCGAGACAGGAAGCTTTCACTCAGAGTCAAATGCCCGACCTCAGCGTTTGAGGAAGAAAATGTCGAACTTGCGCATCCGTATGACCAAATCGCGACTGCAGCTACGGAACAGGGCTCTCAGGCAAGCCGAACAGCCTTTGAATATCGCTGCAAGCAACGACAATATCAGATATCACAAAAGCACTGAGGCCATTATTGTGCAGCCTCGGAGTAGCGAAGGGAGTATTCGGTCTACTCAGTCAGCGAGGATCAGCAATCGTATGCGACAGTGGGTTCGTGAGGCTAAACGTGTAGTACACACATGCATGAAAAAACGACGTTGCCAGTAAGCGATAGCGACTCGCGGAACGACTCGTGGCTTTTGGACCACCTTTGGCTGCACTTCCGTTGGGTTCTAGATGTCAGGAATTCTTGAACATGCAAGAACGGCCTGGCTTCTCCAATCTAACCAGGATGGCTTTGGTTTGCTCTTTCTGGTTTGTGCGTATGCGTTGACCCAGTCTGACATGGTTAGTGGGGGATGTAATGCGACCACGGCGTGATAGACGCTGTGTATATGGAGCGAAAGTATCCGGTAGTTGTTCTTGGTCGTTGATGCTATGGATCATGGTCAGTAACGAGGAGACACGCACGGTCAGGTGGAGCTGAACTATCGCGAGTTATCAATAGATGAGTCGATTGTTTAGACTGTTGCATGTATGTGAAGGCGTGGTCTATTTGAAAATCCCGCCTCATGAGATGGATGCCAATTGAGTCGGCAATATGCTTGGCACCGCTACCATGTGCCGCTTCTTCTTAAAAGACACCACCGCCTATGATGAAAATGCGTTCTTCTTCGCGTTTGGCCCATTGTATGATCTTGTTCGCGCCTTGGGTGATGGTAGCCCTGCTCACATTGGGGCCAGCGACGCAGTAAAATTCAAATATGGGGGTCACCCACGCGAGACTCGTGGCCTCCTCGCTGACGCAGTGCAGGACACGCATGGCCGAGTGCTTCGCGTGGACGGAAGCGTGGAGCTGATGATAGAGGGTCATGAGGCGGCGACGGGCGATAGGGGAGGCGAAGACGGGATCGAGGGCGGACATGGAGAACTGGACGTTGGCGCGGGATTTGTAGAGGAAGTGGCTGACCTGGCTGCCCGCTGCGATGGCGGGGATGGCGGGGCGGCCTGCACTCGCGGCTGCACGAATGATGGCGAGAAGACCGTTCTTCTCGAGAGAGGCGACGACGGCGTCGCGCATCTGCTTGAGCTCGAAGAAGGACTCCTTGTCGGGGCTCACGAGAATGATGGCCGTTTGCCCGCCGCTGGAGGAAGATGCGTCTGCTGGTTGGGACGAGGCGTCGCTGTTTGAGGATCCGTCGATGAAGCTGACGTACATGTAGAGGTAGCCGTTGTTGTTGAAGGCGGGCAGACAAAGGGGCACCCAGTTCTCGCCGCCGCCGGCGCTGATGCCACCTGATTCAAAGAGCATATTGAAGATGAGCTTGAGGTCGCTCGGGTGGAGGGAGTGGCGCCGCGGCCGGATGACGCTGACGAGCTTGCCATCGGCGACGATGAGGCCGTACAGGAGCTTGTCCGTCCGTTGCTTGAGGAAGGCATTGTTAATGGCGTGCCTCTGTGACTTGCGCAGTCTCAGGCACTCGAGAGCCCCCAGCAGCGCCGAGGCAGAGCCTTTTGTAAAGTGGTCTGCGAGGGATGAGAGGAGCGATTCGGTGCCCTGCAGAGGTTTGCGCAGGTCGGTGGATGGCCGGTTCACGAAGATGTTCCGCAGGGTCGGTAGAGTCAAGGTGGACAAGATTTGCATGTACAGAGCCTCCAGTTGGCCCCTCAATTGGGAGTCACTTTCACCGAGCCTGCTTGTGGCGACGAAATAGAGGGGGCCCTCCGTCGCAATGACGAACCTCGTGTCGCCTGCGGTGAAGCCCGTCAGGGGGTTATTAGCCCCCTGATAGAAAGAAATAATGGTTTGGATGATGCCCATGTAGGAGTTGATGAGACCCAGGTCGCCATGGCGACTCCAGATTGGTTTTCCGGCCGATGACAGAATCATGAACTGCTTCAGCTTGGACTTCCAGAGCTCAAGGCGATCTTCGTCCTTTACATCTGGGCTCGAGTCGTCGGGAAGCGGATCAAACTCGTGCTCGAAAGCAGCAAGCCTGTGTGTCGCAGTGTCCAGATCCAAAGTCTCGAATGGAAGCACAGCGGGAGACTGCGAGCGCAGCAGGTTCCATGCTGGACTTCGCCTGTTGAAGTCGCCCGTGAGCAGGCTTGCAATATCGCCAGCAGGCCGCATCGTCGGCGCAAGGCTCATGACGCTCATGGAATCTTCCATCTCGCCCAAATCATGCCGCGGTGTAGCTGAGCCACTTATGGACGAGCCAGGCGGCGTCGAGGCATTTTGTGCGCCGGGCGTTGGAAACGTGCCACGAGTGCCATCGGGAAACGACAGTGTCTGGATATCGACCGGCGTGATTGCTGTTGTAGCGAGCTTCGAGTCGATCGAGGCGCTCGTGAAGGCGGCGGGCCGCGGCGGAAGTGGTGGGCGCTGCTCCTGGCTATCGCCAGACTGTGTTTTGGGGTCCTCACCCATGGGTCCGGTTCTGCTGATGATGGGATCGATCGCGGGTCATGACACCGTCTTGGTTCGACTCGATGGTTGGGTGGCTCGGGGCCGTGATTCTGGAGATGCCGCGCGCCTCTATCCGTTCTTCCACGACTCGAACTTCCATACTGCTTCTGCTGGGCTCGGGGAAGGGGGCAAGAGTCCCGACCGAGTCGAGGCGTGGCGATCACGAGGTGTGGTAGATGATGCTGTCTTTTGACGATTGACGTTGGGTGCCGCCCGGAGTATATTGACTTAGGACCCGTTTCGTCACCCCATCCAACGGTGGTGACGTTGCTGCCCAGGCACTCAACCCCCACCAGAGGTCTCCCTAAAGCAAGGTACCGCACTACGGGGGCGTGCTCTAGAGCTACCGGCGCCTGACATCCCTGGAGCCAGCCAAGCACAGGGCGCTAGGCTCCAGTTTGAGGTCCCAGACACCCCACCAAGGAGGTACCTAGAGCTGAGGTGGGAAGCGTGGTCATTCCACGGGTCGCAACTCGAAATGCCATGTAGCCTCTCCCCTTTGTGAGTGATGTGCAACAACCTGCGACGAACTTTGGCTTCTTCGCAGAACGCTCTCCTGGCCACGCCAACACGCCCTTGAAGCACCACCAGGCTTTAGTTAGCGATGTCATTGCGGCCTGCAGCCTCGAGCCGGCACATGCTCATGTCCCACAACTACAACACCACCGACGATCCCATCTCCAACCACCGCAACTATGGCCAATGAGCCAGCTTCGAGCCGTCGCTCCCTATCGCCAGAGAGCTCGGGTAGAGACTCGCCTCTACCGACCCGACAATGGCGAAATCAACTAGGCTCTGGTAGGACCTCACATGATGCGCCATGCCCAAGCTATGACTTGCGCTGACTGGTAGCGACAGAGGACGCGCCATCCAACGACAAAGCTTACCGCAAGTACGCCTCTGGAGTTGAGAGAGCTCTAACCTTGTTCGAAACCGCACTTCAAGAATGGGCAGACTACATCTCCTTCCTCAACAGACTTCTGCGGGTACGTAGAGCCGGCAGCCTTTTGCAAAGAACATGTTGCTAATCCGAGCACCAACAGGCATTGCAAGCCCGACACAACTCCATCACAACCGTACCCTCCAAGGCCACTATCGCGAAGAGACTAGCCCAGTGTCTCAATCCATCTTTGCCTTCCGGTGTCCACCAAAAAGCCCTCGAGGTGTACAACTACGTCTTTACCACTATAGGCCAAGATGGTCTCGCTCGGGATCTCCCATTATACCTTCCCGGACTGGCATCGACCCTGTCATTTGCATCCCTTTCCGTCCGGGCCCCATACCTTGATATCCTCGAAACCCATTTTCTGCGGCTGGATCCTCGGTCTCTGCGACCAGCAATGAAGTCAATCGTGCTGGCACTATTGCCGGGTCTGGAGGAGGAGACCAGTGAGGACTTTGACCGTACCATGAAGCTTATGGAAAACTTTAAAGTGGCCATACGATCCCCAGGGAGTGAAGAACTGACCGACGTGCATTCGACTGGCGACGATTTCTTCTGGCAGTGCTTTTTCTTAGCATCCATCACCAGTCATAGCCGAAGAGGCGGTGCATTGGCATATCTCGTGAGAACATTGCCCAAGCTAGGAGAACCTATATCTTCGGCACCTCCCAAGGACGACGGGACCAACAATGGGGACCAAGCAGACTTGTTTATTCAGCTCGGACGTATTGTTACATCACCGGAGCCGGGTCTACTCCTTCGGTGCTTCGCCGCAGGCTTGGCTGACGAGCAGCTCCTGATCCAAAGAGGATTCCTAGACCTCCTGGTCACCCACCTGCCACTGCACTCCAAGGTACTGCAAACCAGGGTCAAGCCTGCCGACCTAGAGCTTCTCCTGCGGGCTGCTTCTGGCGTCGTCATCAGGAGAGACATGAGTTTGAACAGGAGACTTTGGGCATGGTTCCTGGGCCCCGATCCCCCGGCAGCCGACAACGAAAGCACCGTCGAATCTCCGCTGTCAGTCGAGCACCCACAATCCTACCTCACTTCCAAAACGAGCTACTTTGAAGATCATGGGCTCCATTCCTTGACTCAGGCATTACTGGCTATGATCCAGGCATCCTCAGACGCAAGTCCAACGGAGAGAGCTCGGCCCTACAGGATATGCCTTTCGCTGATGGACCGCTGGGAGATCGGAGGGCTTGTCGTGCCTGAAGTCTTCTTGCCCATCGTCGATAGTGTCCGCCAGTACAAGAGTCAGTCCTCCAACAAGAATGACTTCAATGAGGTTTTCAAGAGTGCCAGTGTCTTCTTTGACGGCGTCGAAAGTGGCCTCATCTATGGTGAGATGGTTAGCCTGCTGGCGCAAGCAATTGGTCCCAGTAGTCTCTCCACAGCTCAGCGACTGGATAAGCTGGACCTCGTCACCTTCATACTCGCAAATTTCAACATTAGGGAGGAGGAAATGATAACCATACACGCACCTCTTACCGCCCTCAGCATACTCTGCATGTTGGAGGATGCTCAAGACAGACAGAACAATCCAGATCAGGCGACGCTGCGACTCGAAGCGGTCACCGAGAGGATCCTAGAAATCGCCCTGTCACTTTTCGATCTTATTCCCGACAGGGCTTTTCCGACGCAGGACAAACCAGCAAGGACAATGGAAGCCGCTGTGTTGGTTTCATTGCCTGTCATCGAGCTCTTGAAGCGCATCAAGGCCTTCTACGTCAACGACCAGGGAAGTCTGGATGCCGCTAACGCTCCTTTCACTCCAGTGGAAGTAGGCGAACTGCTTGTTCGAAAATCGGGCAGGCTTATTTGCGAAGGGTTGTCTACCACTAGCCTGGAGCTAGGAACCAAGGGAAGGCTTCTCACTGCGTTGCTTGTGAAGACCTCGGTTCGCTACGAGCTTGACACAGCTCAGATCTTGTCATGCCTACACGCACGGCTTGCCCAAGACACTGGCCTCCCCTTCTCCTCCTTCAATTCCGTGGTACATCTGTCGAGCCACTTGTATTTTGCCAAAAGGACATCCTTGGAAGACCTAGCTGATCTCGTGGCACCAATTGTTCGGCACGCGTGGACTTATCTCGCAGTCTCGGAGCCCAAATATCACGTCGAAACGGTCCGACTCCTGTGGCAACTCCAGTCAGTGCTTTCGCCTCAAAGCCGCGATATCGAGGCCACTCTATCGAAACTGATTACAGAAAAAGACACGCAAGGGGCGTTTGCGGCACGTCGAGCCGACCCTGGCCGCAGATTCTCTGTTTTGTGGTCTCATACCCTCAATGACTCCCAGTCAGACCGAAGGGGTTCGAGGACACCCACCCTAGAAAGGCTGCCACTTCCTCGACTCAGTGGCGCTGACCATTACGATGTGATGCTGACGAGACCTCTGCTCCTGATGCTTGACGCCTTGCTCGATGAGCGCACGCAGCTCTTCATGACTGTCAAGTCTTGGTTAAATAGCCTAGTAGGCATCGACAAGCTCTTTCTCGTTTTTGTTGCCAAATTCTCTGCCATGAGCTTCCTCGGAGCACGTCGCAGTGCGAGTGGCAATGTGGGGACGGACAATTCAGCTGCCTTCACTGATGGTGACGACCTCGATACATGTCTATACTACCTTCGGACACTGTCAAATGTTTTTCGTTGGGCCCCGGATGCCATCTGGTCGATTTTGGTTTCATCGACTCTCAATCCCAATGCCAGTCGACCAGAAATCGCGCGCATCGGTAAGTTTTCTCACCCAGCTCACCCAACCACTTCAAATGCTGACCTGGAGTAGTCGGCCGCGAGGGAGACGTGTCATTGCAGGAGTTCTTTCTGCAGGTCTGCATGCGTTGCATCGCCGGAGCAAGTTTGCCTGGAGGGGAGCAGAGCAAGGTTCGAACAACACAGCTGTATCGATATTCCTTGACTTTGTTACACCAGATCCTCCTCAATCCATACGCGGAGTCTCTGTCAAGCCTACATCTGGAGGAGCCCCTCATCGAGCGGTTGTCCCAGTCTCTTACGGGGCCTGACCCGTACGTTCAGGTGCTTCTTTTGGATGTCGTTTTTGCGACGCTGAAGATAAGACATCACGTTTCACCTGAACTGCCCACATCGCCGATGTCAGAAAAGGGCAAACTGAGCGTCGAACCGAACAGGGGCCCTCGATCTTCCATGCAACATGAAGAAGGACCACGCATCCTGTCTCCTCCGCCCTCACTTCTAAAGTGTCTACAATCCGGCTTGAGTGCAACGAGCAGTCGCAGCGTGCTCGACAGCTGGGTCAGCTTCCTCACGGAGTGTCTCCCACTTTACTCGGATACAATCTTCCAAGTTCTTATTCCCCTGGTCGAGACGCTGTGTAAGCAAGTCTCGGCTACATTTGATAACTTGCAGACCACATTCAGAGATGCGCACAGCGTGGCCTCTGATGAGTGGAATGCGCCCGAATCAACCCTCATATCACTGCTGAACGCACTCGAGCAGGTCCTAGCCCGCGGACACGAGCGCCTCCTGGCTGAAGAGGCCAGGACGCAAGTGGTCAAGGGCCCGGACCAACAACAAGGGTTCTTCGGAAACATGGTCTCTGGCGTCTTCGCATCAGACGGATCACATTCGCGCAGCGTAACAGCCAACGACCGGCTCACTGTGCACCTAGCTTTCCAAGATGCGGTGCGCATTTGTTTCACCATCTGGTCTTGGGGCCAAGGAGCAGATGTCAGGGCGCAAGACATCACATCCGTCTCGTCTTTCAACTATACGTCTCTGCGGATGCGGAACAGGGCACGACGTCTCTTGGAGCACCTCTTTGCGGCAGAGACGCTAGAGTGCCTGGAAACAGCCATTGGCATCTGGCGCGCCTCCATCGAAGTATCTGCAGTAGCACAGCAGTCCGAGGTTTTCAAGCTTCTGCCGGCCCTCGACGGTTCTCGACCTCGGCATACCATACCGGCGATCTTCAATGCAATCTACAGCAGGACTAATCCTCAGGCTCTCGATCCAGCCAGGAGGTCAACACTCACTATTTCTCTGCAAGATACCGATCTGGTCACCTTTCTCGTGGAATATGCCCGCTCGCTTGAGGACGACGCAATGGATGAGATCTGGCAGGACTGCATGGCTTTCCTCAGAGACTTACTTGCCAATCCTTTCCCGCATCGGCAGACCCTTCCCAGCCTACTTGAATTCGCAGCTATACTCGGTGAAAAGGTCGACAATACCAACTTTGGCGAGCAGCGGAAGATGCGTCGTGAGCTTGGCGTAAGTCTGTTGACACCTCAATTGACTTTGAGTTGCTAATCACACCGCAGGACCTGTTCCTCCGTCTATTGACGGCCATCTTCACTACAAAACCCATGTCATTTGCCGAAACAGCCTCGGACAAGGGCGACAAGTCCCGAGACATCAGTCGGCGAACAACCATGAACAGTCTTGATAGAGCCGAGGATGTGGTCGCTATACTAGCCTCGATCGTCCCGACCCTGCCCAAGGTCTTGGTCGAAAATGACCGTGTTCTCTCAGCAGCGGGCACGATCGCCGCCAACGTCATTGGCCCGGCTTTTCGAGCAAAGGGTTTCCCCGAAACGGTCACCCACAGCACTCTCGAGCTGCTGCAAGAACTGGCCAGGCTACCCAACAACCAGAAGACGTGGAAGAAGGATGTTGGCGATGCTTTCAATGACGGCAGATTCTTCGGTACCGGTCTGCCTCTAGTGCGGAGTGAATGGTTGCCCCTGCTGCGTCAATGGACTCTTAGTGACAAGGACCGCATGCCTGACATCTTGGCTCGCATCAGCCCCCCTACGACTGCAGGTATCGTATTCGGCGTCGGTGCGACATCTGCCAGGCTCGAGGCCGACAGGAAGACACAGCTCAATCTGCGCAGGGTAGCTACTCTCGTGCTTGCGGCTAGCGAAGACACCTTTGTGTCAGATCTCCCTACAATCTTGGAGAAAGTGGTAGAGCTGCTGGGTGCCACTTCGACATCGTCTCCGTCCTCTAGCACTAGGTCAGATATCTTCATGGTTGTGCGAGCCTTGGTCCTGAAGACGAGCGCCATTCATCTCGCCATGATGTGGCCGATCATCAACGCGGAGCTACACTCTGCCATTTCGTCCGTCGTAGCACCCGACCACAGCTCAGCATCGGAAACGTACAACAACATATCCATTCTCCAGGCGTGTAAACTGCTCGACCTCCTCATTTGCGTTGCGCCAGACGACTTCCAGCTGCACGAGTGGTTGTTTATCACGGACACGATTGACGCCGTCTACCGAGCGTCCAACTACCAGCCTGTCGCCTTGGTCGACGAGCTCTCAGAAGAGTTGGGCCAGGTCGCCGCCAACTCGGCTTTCCACAACGAGTCGGCGGCGCATCTAGCCGCCAGCAGCTCGCACAGACGGCCTCTTCTTGGCGCGGGCGGCATCAAGGACGAGGTGACGATCGACCGGAAAGACGAGCTCGTGGCCAAGATTTTGCGACCCTTTTTCGGCCAGCTCAGCATATTTGCGTTTGAATCTACATATGCGATGGCTCCGCTAGACTTGGAGTTTTGCATCGAGGGACTGCTCAAGGACGTGTTTGATGAACGCACCATTGTACGGGCATTGTAGACTTAGAGAAGGACGGAGCGTTTTCATAGCGACGGGACGGCCAGGGCCCCCCAAAATAGCACAGTTTTCAAATTTTTGTTTTGTTTTGCTTCTTATTATTATGCGCCTACCGGCCTCTCTTTGCCAGGCTTACTAGCGGTGCCCGGAATGTATGCTACGAGGGCTTTGCTCGCCCCCTTCATACAGTATTGCACAACATCGATCTTGTCGTCTCCGGGGGCGAGCTTGGCAATCTGGCGCAGGTCGCTCGTGCGCGGCAGGTAAAGCGCATGGTCCATGGGAACGCAGGCATCGTGGAGGTGCTGTAGGTTATACGGCTCCATGAAGCGCAGGTCAAAGACCTCGGCGGTGCTGTAGCCGGGGCCGCCCCAGGGCGGGGACGCGAAGATGACCGTCTCGGCGGCGCTGACCTGGAGATGCTCGTGAAGGGAGGCCGGATCTGTGCGCAGACGGCGGAGGTAGTCGAAGCAGTCGCCGTGGATCCAGGTGATGCGGTCGTCGGCCTCGTACAGCGCGGCGTTGGACTGGGCGCAGGCGAGGGTGGGGGCGTGCCGCTCGATGGCGATGATCTTGTCCCAGCGCGAGGACAGGGCAAAGGCGATGGTGTTGCCGCCGGCGCCGGCGAAGAGATCGATCAAGACCCTTCTGGTGGCCGGGGACGCTGACATGTCTTGGGCGACTTGGCTGGGAGACCATCAGTGACCTGTCGAGGGTGAGAAGAAACACTTGGAGTGGTGAACTGACGTGGCAACTGGCTCGGGAGTCACGCCGAACCAGGCGTCGTCGGTGAGATAGACGCCATCATCGTAATACTGGAATATGGAATAGCGCTGGGAAAAGTATCTGCTGAAAGTCAGTCTCTCGAGGAATCTTATAATAAGACGGCACGAGCGTCACGTACTTTTGGAGGTCCCATGGCACTTCTGCCTTGGTCTCATAGTGATGGCATTCATCAGTCAGGGGCATCCGGGGTGCGGGTTCCATCCTGGTCATGTTGCCTCGTCACTGTTGAGCCGATCTGTACGTCTTCGTCACATGTCGGTTGACAGACTGATGAGCACGTCTCTATGGCAAGATCGAGCGTGGTAAAAAGAAGGTTGTCAGATGAGTTCACAAGATGGAAGGCTGAAGGATGGAAAAGACGCCCCACATCGAAATCGTTAGCGTCAACGCCTGGAGCTCGGACCAGCTGCAAGGCTGCGATGCGTGAATGACAGCTTGCGCGAAGCTCGATCGTCGAAGCTCAGGGACCCTTTCCCCACGCCAACCTGCCATATCCATCAGCGCCGCTTGACCACGCCTACCTTACCCTCGACGACGACAGCCAGGCCGATTCAGCGACGCATGAAAACGAACATACACCCTTACAGTTTCCCCCAGCCACAAGAACGCAACTAGTCAGCCCTTGGACCGCCACCACTTGGCACCATGTTCAGCGCACTCAACCGCTTCATGTCCCGCTTGGACGGAGAGCAGCCCACGCAACAAAGTCGCGGGGGTTCCTTTGGCTTCCAGGTCCTGCGCAACACAAATCTAGAGCTCTCCGTCGAGCCGTGGTTCGATTTCATCATTGGCATCAACGGCAGGCCCCTCGTTCGTCCACCCCTTCTCTTGCTCACCTCACTCTCCCTTGTCCACTCATCGCTGACCCCCCCCGGCCCGCACAGGATAGCCCCAACGCCGCCCTCTTTGCACAAGAAGTCCGCAACTGCGCCGGCGGCTCCGTGTCGCTCGCGCTCTGGAGCGCCAAGGGCCAGCGCACGCGCGAGCTCCACATCCCCGTCCCCGCCGACTCGGCTTCCCTCGGCCTCAGCCTGCAGTGGACGGCGCTCGCCGTCGTCGCCAACATCTGGCACGTCCTCGACGTCGCCGCCAACTCGCCCGCCGACCTGGCCGGCCTCCTGCCCTACAGCGACTACATCCTCGCGAGCCCCGAGGGGGCGCTGCACGGCGAGAGCGGCCTCAGCGAGCTCGTCGACGACTTCATCGGCCGGCCGCTGCGGCTGTACGTCTACAACAACGAGTACAATGTCACGCGCGAGGTCACGATCCAGCCGAGCCGCGAGTGGGGCGGCGAGGGCGCCCTGGGCTGCGTGCTCGGGTACGGCGCCCTGCACCGCCTGCCAGCGCCGCTGAACGAGCCCGTCTCGGCGCCGGGCGAGATGCTGTTCGACATGGAGAAGGACCCGTCGGCGGCGTACGGGGGCGCGGCGGCAGCAGCAGCAGCAGCGCAGGCGGGACACGGTGGCCCGCCGGCAGACGGGTCCGAGGGGTTCGTCTCCCGCACGGAAACGCCGTCGGAGGATCTGCTGGTGCCAGCGCAGCTCGTCAGCGCGGCGCCGCCCGTCGGCGTGCCCACGCGGTCCAAGAAGAAGGAGAGGCACGGCCACAGCCCGAACGCGCTGATGGACGACTACTTCAAGGAGGGTGAGGAGAAGAGTCGGGCGCTAGACCACGCGCCAAAGAGCTCCGGCACCGTGGCGCCACCACCCAAAGCAGGCGCACCACCGCCGCCCCCACGAGCGGCTTCTACAGAGCCGCCCATGGAGTGAGGGGGGATGGAGCTAGCGAATTTTTATAGAATCAATCAAAGCCATGTCTCATGATTCCCATTGAGGATCTCTATGCGTTCTCTGCTCTAGTCGACGCTACTTTTGTTGTTGGCTTCAGTATCATACAGTATGGCGCTCCCGTGTCCATCTGCTACGCCTGCCACCTGGCTTCTCCTCTCCATCCGGGGAAGCAATGGCATGTCGACTGACTGCCGGGCCTCATGCCCGCAGGCACGTGTTCAGATCTCTTCATCGACCCGTGCCCTCCATTGAGCATGTATTTTGTATCCGAACCGCAACGATCTCTGCCGCGCATGCGGGTTGCGTCTCGTCTAGTTAATCAGGTTGTAGACGAAGAAGTGTAGGATCAAACTGCCAATAACAAAGTCGGCAAAGGATCTGGATCCAGGTCAGTCAATGGCCGCACCATCTGGCATGAGAATTCCTACCTCTCTGGGGACACGGAAGGAAAGTCGGCCTTGTTGGCCTCGGTCGTCTGCATGCGCAGGGAAACTGCCGACAGGATGAGTACGTCGCCCGCCATCGTTGCCCGAACGTAACGACTCACCAGTGAGGACGAATTGTCCAACGGTAGCACAGAAACCGGAAAGGAAGGCATTGAAAGGCTGCACAGAGAGAAAAGAAGAGAAAAAAAAGTCAGCCACATGTTCGTTTTTTGGAGCGCACCTTCCCCTGTCTCGGAGAACAAAGCACGTACGAATCCGCCGCCGAGCACGCAGTAGACAAACTGCACGCCGCCGAGCGCGACGAGGAAGGCGAGGAAGACGTCAATCAGCTTGGTGCGCTGCGGCGTCTTCTTCTGGTAGTGGTCGAGAAGCTGGTTGACGGCCTGGGTCCAGTCGGCGTTGCCGCTGGCGCTGGCGGCCTTGGAGGAGGCAAGCTTGGGCTGGGAGGTCATGGTGCCGGGGATGGCGGCGACGGTCGGGCCTGCGGGGGCGACGGCGGCGGCGGGGGGCACCTGAGCGGCTTTCTTGGGCGCCATGGTGTCGATGTGATCGGTCGAGGCGGGTTTGCGTCCTGGGGAGAAAAGGTGGGAGTCGTGAATGCCGGCGAACTGGCGTCGAGGAGCTTTGGGGGGTGCTGTTGGCGACAGGTGGTGGGTGGAGGTTGCTGGCCGTACAGTACCATCTAGCTCACACCCCCATAGCAGTAGCGGACACGACAGCATTCGAGCCACCTGTCCCGCTGGGCGCCACAGTGGTTCAGCCACACGAGGGACAGGGTGTTGGTGGAATCCGGGGTACTGTCAACGTGCACGCCTTAGTCAGGTCAGCATTACATCATGTAGTCCAGCTCTATTGGTCGAGGGACACGCTCCAAGCAGTAGCAGTAGTGGCAGCAGCAGCAGCAGCAACTGTCGCCAGAAGCAGCCGGGCTTCACCAAGTCCCGAGCACCAGCGGAACTTCAAAACTTAACCCCCCCCCCCTCTCATTCCAAAGCTTGAATCCCACCCATAACACTACTTGGTTAATCCTTCACACTCTCCCTTTTCCTCCTCCGCTGACCACGCCATCGAGTATCCAACCGCTGTTCACAATGGTTTGCTCTGCCCCGCCATCGAACACGTATGACGAGGGTACCCTACTGACACAGCCAGGCCGCTACACGAGAACTCTCAACCCCCTCCTTCGTCCTGGGCGCCCTCACGGCGGGCGGCGGCATCATGGGCTACGTCAAGACCCGTTCCGTGCCCTCGATTGTCGCCGGTGTTACCGTTGGTCTGCTGTGTCAGTGTCCCTCCTCCCTCCTCCCTCCTCCCTCCTCCCTCCGCGCTATCCGCCTGCCTCGTCTTCGTTCCAAAAGAGCTGCTACTGCGGCTTCTTGAAGCACACCAAACTGACCATGATCAGACGGACTCGGCGGGTACCGCATCCAGGGCCGCGAGCCCTACGGCGTCGAGCTCAGCCTTCTCGCCTCCGCTGTCCTCGGCGGCTCCGCCATCCCCCGCGCCATCCGTCTGCGCAAGCCGGTGCCCATCCTCCTCAGTGTGCTCTCCCTGTTCGGCCTCTTCACGTTTGGCGACGCCTTCCGCCGCGGCGTCTGAACCGTCTCGAACGAGTGACGGTCTGTGTGTCCAGGACGACAGAGATCTGGGGTTTTCGTGTTTCGTTACGAGATAGCAACGAGTCGAGATTCATGTGATTAAAACCGTGCACACATGCCTACAAACCAAATGAACGCCCCCCATTGTCCCCCCCATGCTTTTTTGGGGGGGTTGTCATGTTTCCCAAACCCCGTGGTGTACAGGATGCGCATGCCGGCCCGCGATACTGTTACAATAATCGTACCACCACCTCCCCTCCCGTTCGTTCCGTGTTGACGGCAATCGAGGTTCCCCCAACGTAGTCCCAGCCCCCTCTCATCATCTGGGCAAGGACAGACACAGACTCGCCTCTCTACCCTCTAGTCGAGGCCCAGCTCCTTGTTGATCTCGGCAATCTTGCGCGCCTTCTCGTCCCGCTTCGCCTTGCCCGCCGCGCGGTTGGCGTCGAGGCGCTTCATGCGCGCCACCTTGAGGCAGTCGCTGACGTGCTGCTTGGCCGTGTTGCAGTTGCCGAGGGACTTGTAGAGGAAGCCGCGCGCGTGGCACTCTTCGAGGGCGTTCATGACGTCCTCGCACTCTGGTGGTGGGCCGGATCGGTCAGCGGTGGGACGAGGGACACGGGGGACGGACGGGTTGGCCGGCTGCCGTGGGAAGCTTACCAATGTTGTCTTTTGTGTGCAAATGGGGATGCATTGTGATGTGTTCGTCGCTTGGTCAATCAGGCGAGGCGTGTTTCTGTTTGGTGCGTGGGTAGGTCTTTGGGTCGTTGGAGTGATCGCGAGCGCAATGTGCTTGGTGGCGGACAATTTGCAGGTAGTGTCTCGGGGATTGAAGATCTTCAATCGGGGGGTCTGGGATGTGCGCCAGGCAGCGCCACGTCCAGGTCGGGATTAGTGGGGCTTGGTGCTCTGACCTACAGACCTACCTTGCCTTACACGAGGGTCGACTTGAGCCTACGCTCAACGAAATGATGGTTCGATGCCCATCAAGCGCTGCGAAGCTTCCCGGTACCGCATGACGGGATCATGAAGATGAAGCTCGAGGAACAAGTCGAGTTTGCGGCCGACCGTCGACACCGACTATCTTGGCTCGAGTACTCGGAAAGAGGGTAAAGGGGGCGCTCCCTGACTGGGGCCCTAACTGAGGCCCTGGCAACCAAGGGGCCGGCCTCAAGCTTTCCTGCAGGAGCTACAGTCCTACAAAAAGAACCAAACATACCACTGCCAGGACGAATTATTTTGGGGTATGAATCTTCATCATGGCATTATTGATTTTTCCAAGAAAACATTCGTCCTCCTAACTACACACAAACCTCCTACTAACAACCCGCAACAGTCCACCATTAATACCTTCCCAGCTTGGAAAATCGCTTCGCCTTGCCCTTCGCACTACGACTACCAAACTTCTTGGTCCAGGCAGCATCGCGACGGTGGAGTTCAACGGCGCTGCGCTTCGACGGCTGAACATTGGCGGCCTCAATGTCACCGCAGTCAGGGCGAGTGAGGTTGTTGCCAAAGGTGTCGACGACCCACAGCAGCACACCGTTAGTCCAGCCAAAACCCTCGACAACCTCGTACTCGCCACCGCCACCGGCCTGGTTGGTCGAGTTGTCCGAGTACTTCTCGAACATGATGCCAACCTCGCGCTCATCGAATCCCTCAAGCTGAGGCGTGTCACTTGTCGAGCCTCCCGTGGCGTACCACGTGCAGAAGGCCGAGTCGAGATAGCGCTGGCCCAAACGCAGGGCCAGGTCCTGCACCTCCATGTAGTGGGGATCCGACTCGCCAAAGGTGGCCGGCGTGTTGCGAAGCCCCTCCATAAGGATGTGCATCAGAGGAGGCCACACACTAGGCTGGTCCCATTGCTCCCCAGTTCGCAGGTTCGTCGCCGGAATGCCGCCGTCCTTGGTATCGAGGTACGTGGCGACCCGCTCAAACGCCGTCTTGACAGCGAGCGGGTTGTTCTTGATGTGGGCAGGCGCGGCGCCGGTCCAGAAGGGGTAGAACTGTGCCACGGAGAAATAGACTTGCTGGCCTTCCGGGGCGCCAGTGGCTTCAAGATCGGTCGTGTCGTCATCCGCAGGGACAAACGTATCCTGGGCTCCAGACGTGAGGTTGTAGTCGAAGTAACCAGACAGCGTGTCATTCCACATGAGGTTGTACATAGCCTCACTACGGTTGGCAGCCAGCTCGGTCCACTCTGCAGCCTGTGTTTCATTGCCGGTCTGGTTGAGGTAGCCAGCAATGGTGACCTCGTTCCAATAGAGAATCGAGTTGAGCTCGACGGGAACAATGTTCACAATGTTAAGCGACCTCAGCGGGAAATAAACATGGCGAACAGCGTCGTTGGGCTTGGACAACCAGCGCGAGGTATAGTCCCAGCCGCTCTCAGCACCCGAGGCGAGGTTGGCATAGAGAAAGGCCTTTTCAGTGTCGTTCAGCTCCCTGGTCTCGGGGTAGATGATGCCGGACTCGGCGTAGTAGGAGCTGTTGGATGCGGTGGTGTAGTCTTCGTAGTAGGACTCGGGACGGGGTTGCGTGTTTGACACGTTGTACCTAGGTCACTCATGTCAGCGAATTCGGCCATTGAACATGAAGAAGGTTGGCGGACATACAAGTTGAGCTGATAAGTCCGATCGTCCTTGGACACCTCAACAGTGCGGTTGACAGTCCACCACTCATGTTCCTTGATGAGCAGCGGCAGTGCCCGGTCAAGAATGTCGGTGTCGTTGGTGTGATCGACGTAGAGACGTACCATCTGCGAGAGCAGAGGCGGCTGTGAGCGGTTGAGGTAGTACCTTCTGGCGCCGTTCATGACAAAGCCATACTGGTCAACGAGGTCGAGAAAGTTTTCGATCTGGTTGCGGGAGACTTCAATGAAGCTGCCGCCCGTACGCAACAGACCCTCGAGAATCCAGAACGAGTCCCAGTAGTAGGGCTCACGGAAGCGGCCTCCGGCAACGACGAAAGTACGATTGATAGGGATAAAGCTGTTGGGGCAGTCGGTGCAATTGCTACCGGCGCCAGTATAGGAGCGGGTCAGATCGGGCCAGATCTCGATGACCTTCTCAGTGAATTCTCGGATGACAGTGTCGTTGATGTTGTCGAGGAACTGGGCGTCCGTCTCGAGGTCATCCACCTCAGACAACTCGCCGCCAGCCAGGGCAAAGTTGGCCGCGAGGAAGTCGTTCAATGCCGTGTTGTTGGTCAACGGTTTCTCCAGTTCGTCGAATGCCTCCTGGATCTGCTCCAGGGACCTCTTAGCGGGCCTGCGACGGTCAGTCCACCGCCCTCCAGCTCGGGCGAAACGGGGAGGAGGCTCACATGTCAACAAACGTCTTGGAGTCTTCGAAGGGGCGAGCGAGCTGGATCTGGCTCAAAATTTCGCCGTGGCAGTAGATGGCCGAGTCGCAGGGGGCAATGACAGAGCCATTCCGGAAGAGCTGGGCTCTGGCCAGAGGGGCCGCGGCGGCCAACGCCACCACCGACTTGGAGAGAAGCGTCATGGTCGACGAGCACGATGCCCAAATTTGCGGCACAGATTGCGTCCGCACGGTATAGGAAAAGGCAGAAGAGGAGCTGGAGGGGGGACTGGCAGAGAGGAGGGGGGACTGGGAAAGGGCTGAAGAGGGAGGTGGACGTCACTGCTTGAGCAGCCGATGCATGTTAAGTAGGTAGCATCGACAGCAGCAGCACAAGCGGCAGGCGCAAGCAGAGAGAAGAAAAAGATGCCAAAGAGCTAGCTCTGGCGAGCTCCCCTCGTCGGAGGGGGAGAAGATCGCCGGGCCACTTGGCGCCGTCAGCTTTTGTCCGCCTGGTCCGTCAGTGGTCCATCCTGGGTTCGGTTGCATTGGGTCGCAAGTGCCTTGGTGTTCGGCTAGGGGCAGGAACGGTGCGTGTGCTAGGTCGCATGAGCTTGCGCCAACCAGGAGCCACGAGGTCATCATCATCGTCGACGGGGAGAACTGCAGAGGTGCCAACCTGGAAAACCTGCTGGGTCCGAGAAGGACAGGGCAGGGGAGGGACGTGGCGGGGAAGCCGATGCGCGTCGACCGGTTCTGCCGGTGGACGAGCCTTGTCCGGGGGGTGGGTGCTCAGTTGTTCGGTTCGGGACGGACCCATTGAACCCATTCGACATGTCATTATGAGCAGGCGGCCTTTTTCATGGGGAGCCGATGTGCGAACAATCGATTCAGGTTTCCCCAGTCAAGACATCAACCCCCCGAGTCCCAATTCCAGTCACCGACTATCTGGTGCCAGGCGGTGCCTCCCAAATAACCGTGACCGATGAAGCAAACGGCCGGGCACGTGGTAGCAGTTGCACCAGATCCGCCAGCCATTGAACTGGGAGAGCGGCGAACGACACGACGCTGCCCCCGCACTACAAAGACGGAGGCGCATTGGTGGCCGGAGTAGAACCGACACTGGTGGCTTGGGCACCTGCAGATTCCATTGCCCAATATGCTCAATCATCCAGATGATGGCACTGCCGTCTTGGGAGCACTGTACTTCCGTAGGTGCCCGCCTAGGTACCGTAAGTTGAGGTACCTCAGGTAGGTAGGTAGTGATGGAGGCACTTGAAGAGGTAGCCTCGAAGCTTCCTTCCTGACTGTCCCCCCCCCCCCCCCCCCCCACCTCCGTCCTTCGTCCTTTCCCCAACCACCATGACGTCAACCTGGGGTAAGCGGGGCCGCCATTCCAGCGGCTGACATCGGCGCCTTGGCGCCACCCGCCAGAGGGCCTACTACGGAAGACTGCAGGCCGAACTGGCTCAAAACCCCAAATGTGAGTATATTGA
>NW_021167330.1:0-102515 GCF_003724135.2 Verticillium nonalfalfae | reverse complement strand
GGGGGGCTGGGCTCACCATTTGTGATATCCTGGATATGTTGTTGTTGCTGCTGCATATGAAGCTGATCAGGGCCTCCCACGCATCCTGGCTCAGCATGCGGACACCTCCAAACTTGGGTGCCCTCTTGCGGAAATTGGCGTCCGCTTCTGACCACTGCTCATACAAGCTCGTCAGGTCCAGCTTCAAGCTGAGATAGTGCTTGAGCAGCTCCTCCGTGTCGTCCTCTGGAGACTCCGTCTTCACGGTTGGTGCGGTTTGGGGTCGCTGGGCTGCGGCGGGCCAGATTGAGCGGTAGTGAAGGTGAGTCGGGTCTTGCTTCAGTGAGATGATTCGGCCATGCAGCGTGCAGCACCTGGTGATGTGTCAGTGTGGATGAAATTTCCAAAGTGTTTGTGCTCATCGTACCATTCGTCATTGATCTTCCGCCATCGAAAGGATTGGCCGCAGCGCAGTGTTGTATCGATACAAAGCTCTGTGAGGCTCAGTGGCAACTTGCGCCACTCGGTGACCCTGACGGGGGCCATGCTGTCCTGTGTCGAAACGGTGACGTCCAGTATATCGAAATTTCCAACTCGGTTAATCCCTAAAACGGCTCAGGCTCGACTGCTGCTGGGCGCTAATGTCAACCACTTTACACTTATACCTTCAATGTCGGTGGGGGGGGGGGGGGGGATCTGAACGTGGCGGCGTTGAGGTCCTGAAAGACGGCGATCAGATACTACGACAATCATGACTAAGCACACGGCCATCGCCACCTCCATCTCAGATTGGCGTTCAGGGTTCGCGATCACAGAAATCCAACGAATATGCCTAGGAACGATGGACGCTGTGTATATAACTTTCTTATTTGCGACTTCATACGTGTCGCGAACCTTTGCAGGTTCATGCTACTCTGCCGGCCTCGTCTAATCCCGACCAACACCCTTCCCCACCCCCTCCAGAAATTCTGACATGAGAAAATGGTATCACAAAAGGGAGCGCACATCGAAACCCTTAGTTCTTATGCTCTTCGTCCCTAGCCTCAGTACGACTTTTTCTTCGACTTGCTGCTAGCCTTGACAGGTAGCTGTCCGCTTTGCGCGAAAAGCTGCCACATGCACCACAGATAGCACAGACCAAAGCCGACGCAGCCGACGCCAACGTTGGCGACAGTCCAAAGGTCAGGCTTGTCGATTGGGGGGCGCACCGTCGCCTCGACGACGTGCCAGGCCGCCATGGCGATGTAGAAGACGCCATGCACCAGAGCTGTTCCCCACTGGACCCAGGCTGACTGACCCTCTTGGAAGTATGCGCTCAGCGATGTCGGCGGGAGACCCAGCAGGTAGGCCCAGAGCAGGGTCAGGACGGCGTACGGAACGCGTAGATCGACGCGCTGGAGAAGAGGGAACATGGTCCAGGCACCCAAAATGTTGGCAAAGCCGACCCAAGCGCGCGTGTCCCTCGAGAGACCCTGCTTGCCGGCGAGGAGGAGAGTCATGGGCATGAGCGGTAGAAGAACGCTCTTCTCGTGGACCTGGAAGCTGAAAAGGAAGAAGCCCCATGCCGTCGCCGCGAAGCCGAGGGGCAAAAGGTGCTTGCGAGGGCGGAAGAAGAGGACAAGGTTTGCTGGGATGATTGATGCCAGCGTCAACGCGAGCGCGGCCCTTTGCTGCAGTTCGGGGGCGAAGTTGCGCAGCTTGACCACGACGTTGAGGGCGCACCAGAAGTTGGCAACCTTGTCCTCGAAGAGTCCGCGCGCAAAGGGGAAGATGCGGTGCACCATCTGCAGGAGCTGCTCGACGAGAGGGTAGTAGAAGGCGTCGGTGTCGAGCTTTTCGGCGAGCTGGGGAAACAGGGGCAGCGGGGGAGGCGGGCCATCAATGTTCGGACGCGAGTCGATGCCTCTGCGCACGTCGTAGAGGGTGCCCAGGACGAGGGGAAGGATGAGTATGGCGAAAGAAACGACGGTGACCAGGGCGATGCCGAACAGGCGACCGACGTTGGCCTTGGGGAAGACGCAGCTTCCCAGGAGATAGGAGAAGACGGAAAAGGCATAGTAGAGGGCCATTTGCTTGAAGCCAAGGGCTGCGACGAAGAAGACGGCGGACCACATGTAGCGGCCGGCCAACATGCTGGACATGCTTGCGAGGACGAAACCCAGCATGACCGTATTGTACTGGAAATGCACGTGGTCGATGAGTATCGTCGACGGCTGCATCAGGAAGGCGACCAGCGCAAGCGAGGCAGACCAGTTGGAGACGCCGTTGAACCTGCTGAACCTCCTCACAAAGACAACGGCGGCGGGAATGTAGACGAGGTACTCGGACACAATGACCGTGGCGCGCATGAATATCTTCAGAGCGGGGTCGTCAGAACCCCTCGAGACGTAGAGAGTGAACCAGACGGGGTTGATCAGAGACCCGATCTGGCCGCAGACCCAGCTGTGGTATGCCGTCAGGGGCGGGTAGTCCAACCCCCAGTGTTGCAGATCATGGAAGTACCACTGCGAGACGGGGACCTGCGTCGTGACTTCCATCCAGTTCCTTTGCGCTTCGTAGTCGCCGAACAGAGGGCCTCTGTGGTAGCCTGTACAGTTGCTGGTCAGCGATGGCTGCCCTCGTTTGGGAGGGGGAGGGAGAGGATCCGCGTCGGGGCGTGAAGGCGACGAGCAGGCCAGCTTACCAGAGTAGCCCCAAAGACCAGCAGCCCACCTGAAGAGGCCGACAACCATGAGAACCAGAGGCAGGACCTCCCATTCGGAAGCGGAGCCACGCGCGGCCCACATGAACGAGGCCAGCGGGAACAGCGGCGCTTTGGCGACAGCATCGCCCTTGGTGGACGACGTGACGTTGACGATGGTCGTCTGGGACGAAGTAGGCGACGGCTTCTTAGGCCCCCTGCGGCGAGCCTTGTGCGGCAAAGAGCCAGTCATTGTCGCCGAGAGGAGGGAGGTAAAGACTGATTCGAGCTGGCATGAGGCGAGGGTGTCAGTCGCGTGCCTGTCGGTGAAACAAGCCCGGCGGATTGGCGGTGATGGTCTGTTCTGTTCTGCTGTTCTATTGTCCCGTGGGGAAGCCACGGCACCAGAGTTGACGACAACGTACTGGTCGTGGTCGGGTCCTCTGTGCCCAGCTCCCGGCCGTAGGTGCCCTTGGCGCCCAATTGGATCGCCATTCGTGGTCGGCTTAGTGCACAGAGCCCCTGGAGCTCCCCACTGTACAGCCGAACGTGAAGGGCGGGCCGGAAATTTGGGGGCACCGGTTGCTTATCGGAGCTTTTTCTTATCGTTCAGCATCTGGACCTCGTGTTGTTGCTCGTGTTCGTGAGGCCTACAGACCAGGCCATGGGGCATCAAACACGTCGCATGGCAAGTTCTTCCAGAGACGACTCGGAGTCTTCGACTCAATGGGAGATGGCCAGAGCGGTCCCCTATTTTATTTATCTTCGATCAAGCAAAACGTGAACCATCAGCAACCTCCGCGTCATGGGCCCGTCTCCAGAGCCTGGGTCTACAGTATGCAAGACAGTCCCTCTCAAGGCGCAGGCACGGTCCGACATCATTGCTCTTGGCGCTGAATCTGAGTCGTTCGAGGCGTTGAGATGAGCCGCGTTGGCGCTGGGGGAGCACAGAGCGGCATCAACATCTCACGACCACGCCATCAAATCCCACCTACGCGTGCCACCAGCTTCCTGGAGACGCTGCGTTCTTCAGGTTCTTCAGGTTCTTCGGTTCTTCGGTTCTTCGACAGCATGCCGTTCCCCTTTGTTCTGCCCACGACCTCCTCCTTCTCCTTCTCCACCAGCTTCAGCTGTGAATCACACCCCTCGCTGCCCCTCACTGCGAGCACCTACCGCGGGGTCGTCCGCGATGCCCTCAAGAAACACAAGAGACTGCCGCCATCCGCCCAGTCTCCCCACATATCCTCGCTCATCACCGCCCTGAACGCCTACCTGCCCTATCTATTTGCCATCGACGCAGGCCTCACACGAAAGGGCCCCCATGCTGCTGAGATCACCGTCAGCCAAACCGCTCCCCTCGCCATAGAATGGCGCCCGACTCTTTCTGACAGTCACGTCCCCGGACGCGAACCGCCCCGTGTCAAGGTCCAATCCCTTGACCACGAGGTCGCCTTTGTTCTCGCCACCCTCGCCCACGCCTACACCCTCGCCGGCCGCATCGCCTTGCAGCCACTCTACGTGACCTCGGTGGCAGCGCCCTCGGCCCAGGAACGGACCGTCGCCATCCAGACTGCCACAAAACACCTCCTAGAAGCAGCCTCGCTCTACGACCACGTCGCAACGCGCGCGGAAGGCTCCTCGAGCCCGGCCCCGAGCGTCGACATCTCGCCCCCCGTCCTCCGCGGCCTCGCCTCCCAGGCGCACGCCGAGGCCACCCTCCTCGCCGTCCTCAAGGACGACCCCTACCCCGCTGTCGTCTCGCAAACACGCAACGAGGCCGACAAGGAGTGGATGTACCGCACGCCCTCCCTGCCCAAGGTCCGCGCCCACCTCTTCGCCCGCCTCTCCCTCGCCGCCGCCGAGCACGCCTCCCAGGCCGCCACCCTTTGCGGCACCCGCCTCTCCGGCGCCCCGCCCCTGAACCCCGCCCTCCTCCGCTACCTCGACGACACCCGCCGCACCTCCCGTGCCCGCGCTTGCCGCTTCTTCGCCATTGACGCCGAGATTGCCGGTGAGACCGGCACCGCCCTCGCCTGGCTCCGCGCCGCCCTCCAGGAGCTCGGCGTCGAGTCCCGCACCGACGCCGCTGCCACCGCGGCGAAAAAGTCCTCCCTCGGCGCCGGCTTCTCCCGTCTGCGCAAGGACTGGGCCGAGAAGCGCGAGGACAAAAAGGTCGAGCGCGAGACCGCCTGGGGTGCCGACGGCGGCAAGATGGAAGAGACGCGCGTCATCGAGCACCTCGAGGTCAAGTGGACCAAGATCAACGACCTTGTGAGTTTTTTTTTTCTTACTTTTTTTTGCCAGATGCTTCCCCCCCCCCCTTCTGTCCCGCGTGGTCTTGCGAAACCCCAAGGACTTCGCAACACCAGAGTCAGTCAGCCAACCATCAAGACAGGTCACGACCCAAGCGATCCCCACGACCGGCTCAGTCCTCGCTCAGATGCCCTCCGGCCGCGAGATCCACACCATCAAGCCATTCCAGCCCGCGGAGCTCGATCGGAGCGTCCTCGAGGCCACGCGCGCGCCGCCCGACCGCAGCGATGACTTTGGCGAAGCCCTGAGCTCCGACGACGAGGCCAAGGGCCAGCAACATACTGAGCCACCTGGCGCGTATCCCGGCGCCAGGCAGGACCATCATGGTGGGAGCAGCTACTACTGAGGGGGGCAGGACTCTGACGACAGGGGCGACGGGGCTGGTCACGATCCGGTAGGCGACAGCCGGACATGCTAGCGCACATCGACTCGGCCACATCGTAATCTGATAATCGCTTCGTTCCCAGTTGCAGTTTGTTACATCTCTCTTGTGATCAAATCGCCTGCCAGCGAGTTGCAAAGTCTCATATGCTAAAAACGTACATGGGTATAACGGTTTGCTAGTTTGTTTATCGTCTTCCTGTCCCCTCGCCGTCTTCTTCTTCTTCGTCGTCTTCTTCCCCTTCAACTAGTCCATCGCACGTGCTTCCCTCTTCACCCCCGAGGGTCTTCGCATTAAAGATTGCCCTTCTGGAGGCCCCACCGCAATTGTCGGAGGGCTCCCTGAATCGGCAATATTCTCCTCTCGGACGAATTCAACGCTGTAGGTCCGCTCACCAGTAAACGCCGTGCCATAATCGATCGCTAGAATGGGAACCAAGGAAAATGGATATCCGCTGATCGAACCGAGGTGAGAAAGAAACTGCACGCGTTCGTTGCCCAGGTTCTGTGCGACAAGGAGACGAGGCCAGCAATAGCTCACAGCCGCCAGCGGGGTTTGCTTTTCGCCGTCTCGGTATTCGCACCCGCCTCTGCAGGTCCGGGCGAAACACTCAGACTGCTCAGTCTCGTTCGGCCCGTGAGGACGGCCTCCTAATGCCGCCATCGAGGTTTCGCACCGGCTGTTGTCGCAGACGATTCCAAGTTGGAGTTGTTGCGCATTCCTAGAGCGCTTCGAGTGCCTGCAGTGAGCTGAGGAGAGTCTCGGCCGTTGGTGCCCATCGTCCTGGGCTGTGGCAACATGCTGACACGCCTTCCTGCGGCCAGGGAACTTGCAGGGCGAGCGGGAGTGACGGGATCGGGCTGTCCGAGTCTCGGCGGTTGTAGAGACGCTCGTCGGTTCCCCGTTGTCGAGACTGAGCTGGCCGAGACCGACGATGCGAATCGAGGTTTGGACAGAACCTGTTGGGAATAGGGGCCGGGAGACGCAATTCTGTCGCGGAACGACAGCCGTGATGCACTAGGTTTAGTCGGTGTTTCCTCCAACATGGGCGAAGCAGAGGAGGATCGATTGAGAGGACTGCGGCCTGCAGGAGTAAGGCGATGGCCGGAGGATGGGGTCAAGGAAGAGGCCGTTCGCGCTGTCGTAGGTGTCTTCTTGGCATACGGGCTAGGTGTCGTCAACGACAGAGGCTTGAAATTATGGCCGGTACCGACATCCGACGTGTTGCTTGACAGGTTCCATTTCGGTCGGTTGACAAGGGTCGAGCCAGGACGAGGTATTTTGCCGCCTGGAGTTGGCAGGTTGGATGTGCCCAATGTAGACATCCGAGACGTCAGGGGCTTTCGCGACACTTGGGAGGCCGGTGTGGGCATTGACGAGTACCGACGGTTGCTTGGGTGCGAGGCCTTGCCGTTGCTGCCTGTAGAGCGAACATTGCGGGGCTTCCCAGTCGGCGTGATAGGATCCAAGCCCAAGCTCGACATGATGACAGAGGATGGTGGGGAGCTGCCTGGTGTTTCGCGTCCACTGTCGATCGTCGAACGGTCATTCGAAAGCATACTCGAGACGGAGTCCCGCAGTTGTGGCGCGCGCTGGTCAACATGGATCTCGTCCAAAGTCGCATCCATATCCGTCATCTGCCCCTTCAAGGATCCCCATTTCGCTTCCATCTCAGCAAGCAGCCTTAAGATCTCGCCATTGACTGTCAGGCGATCCTTAACGCCCTTGTCGATGATGGAGAGAACCCTCTCGATAGCTGGGCCGTAGTGGGTTCGCTTGGCATCATAGCTCTCGATCTTCTTGCTGAGCGCGGGGGCGCTCGTGAGATGGTGGCCTTCGTCAACTGAATCTTTCAGCTTCAGAAGTGAACGTTCCACAGACTCGATCATCTTCTGCGCTTGTCGTCCTGCGCCTCGGAACACAAGGACCCAACGATCTTCGCCAAGCTCTTTGCGCAGGGATTCAGCGTCCTTCTCCAACTTCTTGTATGTACCATCCAGGCCATTCCTCCGCATGTCCAACTCCTCACAGGCTGTTGGGAAAGACTTCTCGGCCCTGGCTTCGAAGACGGAAAGCCTCATGGGGAGAAACTCTAGAGACGCCTTCAAGGGCTGCATGCGGGCGAACAGCGCGAGGAGACTGGAGTCATCCTGTGACAGTGTCGGCGTGCCGGGAGAGCTGGGGCTCATTGGGAAGGTGCTGAGGCTGAAGCGGTTCTGCACCTGCAGCTTGGTTTGTTGTGGAGGGGTCTCTTCGACGATAGTCTCCAAATCTCCAATGTCGACTGTGTCGTTGGTAGTAGCGGCCATGAGAGACTTGTGGCGTCGTTCTTCCATCTCGAAGACCAGACGGCATAGCTCGTCCATCTCGCCCTGAATGTCGCCAAGGACGTTGTTCCACAGCTCCTCCCACTCCATGGCGATCTCGACTTGCTGTTTCACCGTGTCCAGGGTGGATCCGATGATAGCCCACTCGTTGATGATGGCCTCCATCTGGGCGACAGCACGCTTGAGGTCCCCTGGTGGCACGAGGGCAATGTCCTCTCGACACTGTAGTTTCTCAATCGCTCCGACGTAAACGTTGATCAGGTCTTCAAAGCGAGCGGCTGCGCTTTCCACCTCTGCCAGGCCTTCGCGCCCACCTGCTGCTGCCCATTCCACATCATCTTCGCTGTCCAAGCCAGCAATGACTTCAGATGCTTTTTGTATCCAACTTCGGATCTGCTCCGCAGCGTTGATCAGAGCTTTGGAGGCCTGGTCTGCAGTGGGGATGGCGGAGACCTTGCTGGCGAGGGAGCCGGCATCGGGCAGTTGTAGCGACGTCAGCTGGGCGAGCTGGTTCGCGAAGGAGGCGCGGGAGAGTGTGTAGATCGAGCCTGGGCGTTGATGATTGGCCGTAAAGTAGGAGGATATGTCGGGGGTGAACTCGGCTGACAACATGGGCGGAGTGTCCTTGGGTGGTGGTGGAGGGGGAATAGTCACATCCTCGTCGGGCGAGGGTGGCCTGACCGTTCGCTCAAGGTGCTCCTGTCTTGTCTCAAGTTGCACCTTGGTGCCGTTGCCATTTGTGTGGTCCGGCAAGCGATACTTCTGGGTGTCCATATTCAGAGGTTCGGAGGCAGCAATCTCCGGCAAGAAAGCATTCGACGGCGTGGTCTCGGGCACTGCGACGGTGAGTTGCAGAGGAGCATGCACGGGGGTTGACTCGGTCGTCTGTGTGGCCTGTGGCCTATCCGAGCTGTCGTCGGCGATCGACTTGGATCTGTGAAGGGGAGCGGTGGCACCCTTCCAGGGGCGACCGCGCCGTTCAATGATCGAGTTGACGGAGTTCGCCCGGTGTATTTTCTCGAGTTGTCGGATCTGGTCTTCAGGGAGCCGACCGATGCGGTCGTGCTGTGGCGCTGTCGGGGAAGGGTCGGGGGATTTCTTGTTTGAGGTGCCGAATCCGAGCGCCTTGAGTCGGGCAGCTAATCCGGGGGATGGTCTGCGCGGCTGAGCAGTGGAGGTCGGTGTGTTGGACTGTGAGGTAGCAGCAGGTTGAGTCGAGGGTGATGTGCTCGCAGTGCCGGTATAGGGTGTTGCGGGATTGGAAGCCAGAGTCGACCTGGAGAGTGACGGGCTGGTGGTATGGCTTGGATTGGAAGCGGTGATGGTTGGGCTCGAATTGTTGTTGTTGTTGTTATCGAACTGGGGCCGCAGCTGGAAAAGTTCATCAGAGACGTCACTGAATGCAAGGCCAGCGGCCAGTTCGTCGGGGCCTGGGAATGGGGCACTTCGGGGCAGTCTGGCTGTGGTAGCAGGCGCAGATGCAGGGGCAGGGGCGGGCGCAGGGGAGGTCGTCGGAGCGGTCAGTGGACTGCTGCCTTGGAAGCCGCCGCTGCTGTGGAAGCCTGGGGCCAGGCCACCAAGGACACCGACACCTGCACCATCAGGGCCCGGAGTGCCTCCTGGAGCCACGACATCATCCATCGACGCCGACGACGACGATGCCGACACGGACGGCTGTTTGCCGAGCGATGTGTTCCTTCCAGCGGAATGCTGCACGCCGGAAAGGGATCAACCGTTTCTCTATGGAGCCTGTGATCAATGCACAATCACACGTCTCTTGAAGCGCAGCCTCCAGCGGGGTCGCAAGGCCAGAACCGGTCCGGATGCAAGTGAAGGAGGCCTGACACAGACGCTGAAATGGGTAAAGTCAGATAGGCAGACGTGTGTTGTTCCTAGGCCCCCAACTCGGTGACAGGGCATTTGACGATGATGTAGGCAGGTTGGGAATGCAGTCGCTATTGGCGCAGGCGGGCCTCCCCTTGCTCGTGCAGTAGTGTATCTGCGTGTTGGAAACCAAGTGCAGAGAGAAAGGCTGCTGTTCTGCTCACAATCGCCAGTGTCAAATTGGAGCGACCACAAGGGTGGGACAGGGAAGTCTGTGGGTAGTGGTGAAGAGACCGATTCCAAGTTCGACGTCCTTTGCGTGCGCCCGTGATCGTCTGGAGAAACGTCGTTTGTCCTGTCCCTGCTGTCGCAAGTCGTGGTGGCCGCCTCTGTCTGCCGGTGACAGCTTTATCGATGCGCGCCGGCGACGAAGATGTATAAAGGAAAGGGAAAAGAGTGAGATCCAAGTGGCCGCACGGCACTCAAGTAAACATGTGCTGTGTCAAAGACAGGATGATGTGGAAGTAAGAAAGCTGCGAAAGAGTATGTGCCATCAAGAAGGAAAGCGAGACACTCGGGTGAACACGATTGCCTCGATGCTCTATGGCGGCGTTGGCGGCGATTGCCAGCGAATGGTGGATGGAGGCCGCGTGAAGACAGCGTTTGGCCCGAGTCAAGTAACCATTAGTGCGACGCTCTATCGCAAAGCCGCCGCGTGGACGAGTGAGGTGAAGTGTGAGGTACCAGAGCAGGTGCACGATGAATGGACGCAAGCAGGAGACAAGAAGGGATGTTCTCCACGGTACCGAGGTGGCTCGATCCCTTCTTGAGAGTTGACACACAGGGGTCCCGAGAGGTGGACGAGAGTCTCGTCTCCTCTGGTTTCGCGAGCCTGGCAAGGCCAGTCCCAGTCGAGGATTTTGCAGAGGGTCTTTGATTGTCTTCGCTCGTCACACCAGATTTCGGCTCAGGCTCAGGTCTGGGAGCCGGCGCCTTGAGAGGGGTACAATCTGTAGCTGGATGAAACGCCTCGTTAAGCAAATTACCTCCATCTCTCCGGCGCCTTTTTCCCGGAAAGGGGAATCTCGTCCAAACCCAAAAAAACATGGTAGCAGTGTGACGAGAATTCTCTCATTTCCCATGGACGACCTGTAGCGTCGATGACCTCGTCACGGAACTACCAGCCACGCCTTGTGCACGCTTCCAGCCCATTATGATCTTCGAGGCAGCGAGATCTCCCTCCATGGCACGTAGGGCGCGACAACTCGATCAGACAATGTCGCCCTCGGTGGAATGCTAAAGTTGCAGGGTCGTACCAATGTCACCTCCTGCGGCAGTCATACAGGCCTACCCTGCGGCTCAGGCCCGAGAACCCTGACAGAACCGACGCTTCCAGGGGCAGAAGAAGGTGTCTGGAAGATTGTGGCGGCCGGGGTGACCTGGTTCGCTTGTACATGGTACTGTGCTACGACGCACTGACAGCCAGCGGCCATGAGCGTTTGACCTGCATAAAACAAGACCACCGGCTCAGTCTCACGGCGTGTCTCTGAACCGGACTCTCAGACAGCGCTGCTTGGCAAGACGTTGTCCACTCTTGCGTCTGATGTGTCAGCCTTTGTATGAGAGGACAGAGAGAAGCACCGTCTGCGTCATGGTCCTCTGTTGCCACTGGCAACAAGTCGAATTGCAGGTCGAGAAACGCCTCAACCGATCTAAGCACAGGAGGAGCGGGGGCGGAAGTAAAACTAATGCATAGGGTTGCCTCGGCTTGCTGAAATATGTCAAGTTTGCTGTCTACTTTTGTTGGAAGCATCGAATGGCTCGACCCTTTTTTCCATCAGCCATGAACGTTCTTCGCAGTACAATCGCCGCGAATCGAACGTTGAGCGAATGCCTTCATCCCGTAGGTTTTGTACGTGCTAAAGGGCACGCGGGATTCCAGTGTGTCGCGCATGGGGCATAAAAAGCAATGTTGCTTCTTGCCTGCCACTGTCTCGGTGAACTGCTGATCTAGCTCCACGTCTCGACTGGTCTGTACACCTTGTGTAGGGTTACCTGGTAGAAGGCCAACCACCATCGAGCCAACCTACGCACGGGGTCTACGGGGCTTTTCAGGGTCGCCCCAGCGAGTCTACCCTAACAGCCCAGACAGCCGGGCTGGGCTCTAGCCCAGGAGTGGTCAGTGGACTCTTGGGAAACCCATTCACATTGGATATGTGTATCCACTCGAGAGCAGATCTGGAGCAGTGGTTGGCGATAAGTGTCGCGATATTGGGACAGACAGTATAATGAGTGGATGGCTGCGAGATATACAGGAGTGGCCTCAAGGGAGATCGCCTTGTCCAGCTCTGGCTGGGCTTTGGCGTCTTTCGGTGCTCGGCAACGCGGGGAATGGCCTATCAACATGGTAGCGTCAACGAGCTTGACGATCCATGGGGTTTGGGTGTTCCTTTCGGGACCCTGACGCAGGTGATGACAGATCTCGACCTCGACCTGCAGTCACATCGGCAACAGCGGCCCAAGAGCGGCGCTGGGGTGTCAGGGGATATCGGCAGAGATGGATATGGTATGACGCAAGATCGTGTATGCCCTATTGACAATGACTTTCTTGACAAATGGCAATGGATCAGATGGCTGGCATTCTTTGGACCAGAAGGCGAAGGCAATGAACGTGATTGGAGCATAACTCGAATGGCCGAAAGATGGCTAGTATTCGATTCCCAGGCTTATACATCTCATCTCGAGACCAACAAGTAGACATGGTGCACTGTTTAGAAGTCCTCAGCAGCTTTCGAGATGGGTATTGTCGACAAGAGAAGCGAAAGCCACCTGGGAAATCTTAGTATTTGGCAGGTAAGAAGCAATTGAGTGCACAGGGCCGTGGTTCTTGGCGTCATCTGCCTGGTAAGTAGTTCTTTGCCGAATTGGTACCCCGTTCCCGCCCAGCGCCGATTTATATTGGATGTCCAGTCAGGTGCCACTCATGTACGGCGTCTCCAGTGGCTAGCCCTTGATTATTATTGATTGTTTCGACGCGTGCCATTGCTGCCCCCACCACCAGCACGAGCACAAGCAGGAAACGTCGGAGGTCGACGCGCTTTCTGTGTCCTCACGTCACGCCCTCGACCTCTCCTTCCCCAGCAACCCGCCCTTTAATTGGTCTGTGGGGCTAACTCAGACAGGTGTCTCCTATTGGAGCTGGGAGCTTGGAGACAGTGCAAGACATTGGACAGCCAAAAGCTCCAAAGCGAACCCCTGATCCCTTGAGCAGGACAGTTGCTCGCTCGCCTCGCCTCGTTTCTCCTCACACCATCCATGACAAACTGAAGCCATCGGCCTTCCGTTCTCCGCTTTGCGCCTATTTCGTTGCTGCCGTTGGTCTTTTGCGTTGCGTTGCCTGCTGAGAGCACCACCGTCCACTCATTTCAACGGCTTCGGTCCGAGGCCATCCCTCCACGAAAACATTCCCTACCACCCCCTTCGTGTTCTACAGCAGCCATTTGACTCCCGCCTGCTTGGTCGTTCTGCAACCCCTCCATGGCTGCTGCGCAGTGCCGACGATCGCATCAACAGCTATCTTCTCGCGCCTTGTATATACTCTCTGATGTTTCTTACAACACAGAGCGCCTTACCTAGACGTCCTAACGACTACTAATTCCTACAGCTCGTCGCCCCGCCTACGACCTGAAACATCAACATTCCACTCCCACAAAGCTGAGCTAGGGGAGCTTCCCTTGACCTCGCCTGCGTCATTCATTTTAAAGGCTGAACTATCCGCCTACCGCTGTTGGCTTCACTGCCGACTATTTGCATGACTTTCGAACAGACGAGCATGGCTACGGCTACCGATCACCAGGCCGCACCGACGCGGGCCGAGTCCCCTTCGCCTGAGATAGACCCAACACCAGCGATAGGAGCCTACCCTGAGCTCTCTCGCTGTCTGTCGACAGCATCCGATCTATCCCACGGGTCTGGCACGGAGTTCACCCCTAGGGACTCCCTTGGGAGCATGGGAAGCGATGCATTCTCCAGGCAGTCATCTGCAAGCTATGGCCGCCGCTCCGATGTGAGCTTTGCCTCATCCCGCCATTCGAGTTACAGTGTGGACAGTCGTGCCAGTCGACGACGCGGATACATGCGGCCCCAAGGTACGGCTTTTGCCGCAAGTGCCCAGTCGAGGGAGAGCGTCATGAGTCTTGGGAGCATCGCCCATGTTCAGCACTACTTCGCCCGCACCGGCCTGCTTGACGGCAAGGGTGGTCAGCTTCAGAGGAAGAACAGGAAACTGAGAGGAAGACTAGATTTGTCATCCCTCGACGCGGCGAACCTATCACTGCCACTGTTCGCCTCTGATTCCGACTCTTCAAATGCTTCAATGGGTAGCAGCCCTGATCTTGCTGCCTCTGGATTCACTGCTGGACCAATGGTCGAGTCACCCCTCGATGACGAATACTATTCCGACGAATTCGAAGACGGCGACCCAAACATGCTTCCCCCGACAGCTAGTACCTATATCAACCGCGAGAAGCCAGTGCCGAAGCCGCCATCCATAGCAGAACTCAAATCATCTCTCACCAGCTCACTTGAGAAAGCAGCAGTATCTCTCAAGGAAGCGAGGGCACGTCAAGACTCGGCGGAGGAGCAAGAGCATCCCTTCGCCGAAACTCCCACGATTGAGGTTAGGAATCCAGCAGGCGGTCATACTCGCCAGAAATCCTCCAAGACCCATGGTTGGTTCGAAATCCAGGGGATGCACATTCTCGACGTCATGACGCTCGCTATTCGCGCCGCCAAGATGTACTACACTGCACACGAACAGCCAGAACGCCTCGACGCGATCAAACCCGAGCGCCAGATCCGCGCCGACATATTTTCCGTCATGGAAACGCTGAAGCAGATGGCAACCCGTCGATGGGCTGGAGGTATGCGTGACGAAGAGCTTGACATCCTCGACAGGTGGATCCAAGGTCTCTTCGCCATGCTTCAGCAGGAGCATGATATGGAGGAGGCCGAGCGTGCCGAGCAAGCCACTTGGACTTGGCTCCATGGTGACTGGGCTGGAAAGGAAGTGGAACGGGAGCTCTCTTTTATGGCTTCTCTTGAAGTTGGTTTGGGCCTCGGACCACTCCCAGAATATACGCCATCGACGGGTTTGGCGTCTGGCGATCTCCCTACTCCTTTTCTCAGAAGCATGCAGAATGGGCTTCGTCTTGTGAAGCTTCATAACGCTGCCGTCAAGAAGTCAAGCCGCCGATTCGGCGGCATCACTACCTTTCATGAGGACACGGAAAAGCCGTACCGTTGCGCTGATAATCTTCGATATTGGATTAAGGCAGCAGAACTCAGGTGGGAGGTGCCACTCAAAATTGATGCTCTCGGCATAGTCTACAACAGTACTCCTGATGTCTGGTTCGGACTCGAGACAGCCATTTGGGCGTGGTGCAAAAGGGTGAGGGAGGAGATCTCAACAGAATTAGCAAGCTGAGGGGTGGTGGCGGCAACAAAGGACAGCGGCAGTGCCTGATGATGTTCAGCTGAGGCCTGCAAAACGGCCATGATTGTATGAACTTTTTCCGGATACCCTGGAGTTAACGAGGCGTTTACTGCTTGGATATCGAACACTCATGTTAATTAGTTTGGAGCCTCACCTTATCACCTAACGATTTAGCATTTGGAGAGTCCTACTTCATTTTCCCGTAGTAAGATTAAGCATTCTCACGAATGCCTGCATTTGCCTTTTATGATGCCACTAGATATGCCGAGATTCTTGCGCGTACCCTCTGGTCGTACGTAGTCGTTGTTTGCATGCAGAATCAACTGGAAGCTCAATCAAAGATAGGCTAGATAGCTGAGAATGACGAGGGGATGGCTCGTTCTTCCGGTGGAAGCAGTTTCTGGAGACTGGCACACAAACGGCACGTGTGCTGCGATTCTCAAGGATCAACTCTGAGTATCTGGACTTTTGGTCTTAAGTCGTATTGGCCGCGGTGGGACGCCGTGACTTTGAGCGTCGTCTTGAAAGCTGCCATCCAGGCCATCGCGATGTGCGCATGCTAGCTTGCTCAAAGTGACAAATGTCTCCGGTTGAGTAGCCGAATTGAATACCGGGTGCCAGCATCTGCACGGTTTTCAATCGGATTAGCCGCAAGTGCAAGGTATACCATCTTTTATGCGAAACTGTTTCCACCATGTCAGTAAACTTATGGGCCAAGTCGACCACTGTCGTGTACGTATGGTATTTTTGTTGTTCAGGTCAGACAGTCATTTTTGGGTCTTACGCATTAAGAACCATGCACCATAGCAGAGTCCAGGTGTAACTGAAAAGTAACCAGTAGATGACAATCAGGCCTGGTTTACAAAGCATATTTTGGGGGATAGAGCGATAACCCGTAGCTCTGCCGGGTGCGGTATCTGGCGTATGAATTGTGGATGCAGTAAGACTTCCACAACGCAATAAAGTAAGAAGCCAGGCTGAATACTGTATTCTAGGAAATAATGACATCACTGCTAGAGAGCAAGGAAGGCACCTTTTCCTGTCGACACTTTGGAGGCATTGTGTGAGCACTGCGCTGCGATACATATTGGACAATCCGGCAAGTAGCGCCATAGCTGCCTCAATCTCGAGCAAGAGGTGGTGTTCAGCGACGGAACTTAGGACACATGTATATACGAGAAGCCACAAACTGAAGACTTGGCGTCAACTTCTGTGTTAAATGTCGAGAACGAAGCTTGGGTCACGGTACAGCGTCGTCAATGAGTATGGCAGCACTTGTACCATATTGGTCCTTACCTAGGTAAAGTACCCAACGTCATGGTGTTCTAGCGATGGTCGCGGTACACGAGCGCCTGCATCAATTAGAAACGGGTCATTGTTTGTCAGCACCCGCCAATCAAGAGACGCCTGTCGCGTAACGCGGCTAAGCGTATGCTACTAACGCGATTGCTCCTGGATTCGAACAACGGAGAGCTACGTACATGCTGTAGCTGCCTTGCCTCTAATCCGTCACACCAAACCGCCTGCGATACACCACCGACCATCCGCAACGAACACATCACACAACCCCACAGCGCCGTTGATACGTTCATTTCTATCAAAAGCCCAGGAAATCTCCAGCCCGTCATGTCGTCCGAGGAGGAACGCCAGCAGGCCCTCGATGCCTACCGATCCGAGCTCCTCAAGTCGAGGGAGCTCGAGACGAAGTTGAAGGACTTGCGCCTGGAGATTAGGGAACTACAGAAGGAGTTTGACCGCACCGAAGACTCCATCAAGGCGTTGCAAAGTGTAGGCCAGATTATCGGTGAAGTCCTCAAACAGCTACCAGATGAGCGATGTACGTTGCTTGTTCTCGTTGTTCCATTTCAAACACCGACATGCGCTGACCAAGCCTCTGCCTCAAAGTCATCGTCAAGGCCTCCTCTGGGCCACGGTATGTGGTCGGCTGCCGAACGAAGCTCGACAAGGAGAAGCTGAAGCAGGGAACACGCGTCGCCCTCGACATGACAACACTCACCATCATGCGCATGCTCCCTCGCGAAGTCGACCCTCTCGTCTACAACATGTCCCTTGAGGATCCCGGCCAGGTAAACTTTGCCGGTATTGGTGGCCTGAACGATCAGATTCGCGAACTCCGCGAAGTTATTGAGTTGCCACTGAAAAACCCCGAGCTGTTCCTGCGTGTTGGTATCAAGCCCCCCAAGGGCGTCCTCCTATACGGCCCCCCTGGTACCGGAAAGACCCTCCTGGCACGTGCTGTTGCATCTAGTCTCGAGACAAACTTCCTGAAGAGTAAGTCTAGTTCCCAGACTATCGTGGCGCGATGCAGCGAATAACAGTCAACATAGTCGTTTCCTCTGCCATCGTCGACAAGTACATCGGAGAGTCAGCCCGTTTGATTCGAGAAATGTTCGGCTACGCAAAGGAGCATGAACCCTGCATCATCTTCATGGACGAGATTGATGCCATTGGTGGTCGAAGATTCTCTGAGGGTACCAGTGCGGATCGTGAAATCCAGCGGACGCTCATGGAGCTGCTCAACCAACTCGACGGTTTTGATTACCTTGGCAAGACAAAGATCATCATGGCCACCAACCGACCCGATACCCTCGACCCCGCTCTTCTCCGTGCCGGCCGTCTCGATCGTAAGATTGAGATTCCTCTGCCTAACGAGGTTGGGCGACTGGAGATTCTCAAGATCCACGCTGCCGGTGTCATCACCGATGGCGAGATTGATTTTGAGAGCGTAGTCAAGATGAGCGATGGACTGAACGGTGCTGATCTGCGCAATGTTGTTACGGAAGCGTATGTTGAACCATCTTTTCTTTTTCTACTTGTTTTTTCCTGCCCCGTTCATGTTTTTTCCCGCATCCTTTCAAACAACACACAACTAACGATTAGTTTTACAGTGGCCTCTTCGCTATCAAGGACTACCGTGATGCCATCAGCCAAGACGATTTCAACAAGGCCGTTCGCAAGGTTGCCGAGTCGAAGAAGCTCGAGGGCAAGCTTGAGTACCAGAAGCTCTAGACTGGGACGACGATAGCTAGTCATCTCGAAGGACCAGGGCTTGTAAGGTTCATAGTTGTAACAGGGTCACAATACCCATTATCACAACCGGGACCTCCAACGGGAATGTGTTGGCTCGGGCAGGGGATATGTAGCGATTGCTGGCGCAGCGAGGTTCAGCGACAGTCTGCTTACCACTAGACATCTCACGTTATACCTTCTCTGGGCGGTCGGACCCGAATATACTGGGTTTGGTGCACTGGAAAAGGAAACATCACGGGCTGAACAAGCCGAAGTTGATTTTGTCTCCTGCAGCCGCAATGGATGGCACCTGTAAACGTGGGTTGATAGCAGATCGTGCATGGCTCTACGTATTATTGTAACAGCCTTGCGTAAGTCCGGAAGCTCCACATGTTTAAGCTTGAATACGGACTACAAATGCAACGGTGACGTCTAAAGCAGTCTGCGTCACTGCAAGACCTGCGCGCCGTGAATACCTAGGTACCAGGGAAGGCGCCCCAACCCATCCCAGGGTTCAGGATTCCACACTGCCGTACGCACATCACATTTGGTCGGGTCAGCCTTGCTTGCCTGGACGTTCATCGCCTATGTGCTGACATCAGAAAAAGCTAGGCTTGGTCGCATACCTAGGCACGGCAGCGCTCAGCCTCAGCAAGGGGACCCCGTCACGAAAAAAGGGGCAGCATTGGACTTCGCAGCATGTCGTGCTTCGCAACAAGATGTGTGGGACAACCGCGGCGTTCCACTTGCACATGTGGTGGATACGTGGCGGCGCCCGGTCTCACTGAAGGCCAAATATCTGCGTCTCAATGATACCCGAAAATAAAACCAAGAACGAGGGTGCATGTCTGTATTGGCGAAGAAAGGCGCAGCGATTTAGGGGTTCCTGGCGAGATCCGGGCTGATGCTATTATTGGTGTGTTGGCGGGGATGCCCAGTGCGCATGGGGGGCAATAGCTCCCACATTTCCGCTGAGGCTGTACACCTAGGCTGCACCTCGTGCTCGCACCGCACCCAGCCGGATGGTGGCTAGGCCAGACTGGAGCTTTGCCCTCACTTCGTACCTGAGCTGGCTCGGTGGCGGCGCTACAAGACTCGGAAGTGCCGTCGATCTCAACCGGATTAGCGCCCAAACCGGCGAAATGGTAGTATCGGGAAAACAGGGTCAACAGCATGACACGACATGTGGTATTTTTTTGCGGGACGAGAGGTCGGGCAGAGCGTACCAGGGCAATACGAAGTGGAGGTGGGGTCGCGATGATGTATGCGATGAAACGCTGGGGAGGGGACCGATCTCCAGGTTGCGATGTCGATTATCATCTGATTTTGTGGAGGAGCCCTCTGGACACGAGTGATATTTTGGAGAGAGATGGGTAATTTTGAGGACCCTACGTCTCCTCGAATGTCGGCTGTGTCATGTACGTACATGCCCAGATGGCCGCACTGGGATGCATCTGTGTCGCAGATAAAAGTCTCTGCGGGAGCATCTCAATAAGCTGGAGATCATTATGGATGACGATTGGGCTGGCGGGCTCGACGGGGCATAGTGAGCGGCGAGTGGCGCGTTACAAAAGCGATGCTCCCTGCCACAGAAGGCAGTGACGCTAACCGGCTCCGTCTTAGCGGGCTGCGTGTTTTCGAGAGCACTCCATCGGTCTGGCCAGGGGTTGTTGTTAAGCTAGGTTCCTCGCCTTGCTAGCCGGCCGGTAGTGTGTAGGGTTGCATTCGCCGCTGCCATGTTTGTTGCCCCTCCACTTGTTGTTGCCAGAGACGACGAGCGAGTTCGTGTAGCGATCGTGGTCGGACGCTAGAATGATCTGGCGTCAGGTATCGTGGGTGATGTGGTCGGAGCGGCAATGTTGCAATGCAGTGCATTGCGACCAAGGCAAACCGTTGACAGATGATGTGTTGTCTGTCGCCGGCTCGACCATATGCAGAAGCAGCAGCTAGCAGAAGAAACGAGGGGTTGAATGGTGGTTCAGCTAGTTTTGTTGGATGTCTGCAAACGGGTAGAAAACGGGCAAGAAATGCAGACCGTCTCACACCAGCTCATGGGTGGACTTCCGGATTCTGAAAGATGTTTCTCCTTGATGTGACTTCATGAATCTAGATCTCAGTACTTGCTTGCTGACCTGATCGCATGTGAAAGAAAACCGAAACATGAAGTGAGACTGATGTTGCTGTTAGAGGCTGGTAAATGGGCATTCCCATGCGTCTCAGTGTTGACAGAATTGAGGGTCCTGGCCATGTGTTTATTACCCCCACCATCGGATTGTGTGGGCTTGGTCCTTGCACCCGTCTTTTGTCCCGCGCCAGGTCTGTTGGTTTTGCCCGTGAACAAGACAGATGCCTTGAGTGGCAGCTTTGAAGTGCGCAGACCACACCGCTCCGATGGACCAAGGTGAAATGGTCAAGATGATGGATGCTGGAGGTACCTGAGTACCGCCTCCACTTGGGTTGCGAGTCGCAGGAGCAACCTGGCAGCCGCCTACCGGAGACTCAGCAACCCTGGCAGCCACGCCTGCGCGCCCATGCGCGGTTCTGAGAAGGTGGCCCCCCCTGCCCCTCCACTGCCTTGTCGTACCTTGCCCACTCGTCACTGCCTCAGAGAAACACCCAACACCCACCAAGCAGCTCGAGACGCTACTCCCCTAGTCCATCTGAGACCTTGGCCACATAAAGCTCTCCCAGCTCCCTCCTATTCCCCCTCCATTGATCTCTTCTTTCTCTCCTCTCGTCTTCTCCTGCTCTCGCTATTCCACCTGCTCTACCCCTCTCCAGACGCCGATTCTCCTCCTTGATACCCGAACCGCTTGCCTACAGAACTCCACCCTCGTTCCGGCACTGATCAGCGACTCTTGCGTCTCTCTTTCCCCTACTATCTTTCCCACAGTACCTCTTCAGTCTCTGTCAACATGTGGTATGTACCAGCTTTGCCTCGCTTTCTTGCACTATTACAGAGTTTCGGAGCGGCTGCCGGGACCTTTGGGCGTCCAGGTTGTCACTGTACGGCCTGGGTGCTGGAATTTCGCCGGGGGAAGCTCTGCGGATGGGAATCCATTGGGCTGTCTTGACCACCAGAAGCTGACTGCGATACGTTTCCAACAGTGGCATTTTCGGTTACGTCAACTACCTGGTGGAGAAGGACCGCAAGTTCATCGTAGACACTTTGATCAACGGTAAGCAGCTCCTGACATGCTGAGACGAAGCAATCTGAAAAGCCTAGCACGGCTTTACAACTGCTGTGCTCCCCCTGTCCCCGCCTCCTAGTCTCCTCGGCAACACACATCACACTGGCCCCGCCATTTCATGCTAACGCACTCTTCGCTTTCAGGTCTTTCTCGCCTTGAGTACCGTGGCTATGATTCAGCCGGTCTAGCCGTCGATGGCGACAAGAAGAACGAGGTCTTCGCCTACAAGGAGGTTGGCAAGGTCGCTAAGCTCAAGCAGCTCATTGAGGAGTCCAAGCCCGACCTGACCCAGATCTTCGACTCTCACGCTGGTATTGCCCACACCCGATGGGCTACCCACGGCCCTCCTTCTCGCCTGAACTGCCACCCCCACCGGTACGTCTGCACCTGAATTTGATTCGAGCTGCGATCCGAGCTCGACCGAGTAAAAGCCCGCGCGCGGCTCAAGCCATGCGTCGCCCCAATGACTAGGGCCATTGCCATTCCACCCACACATCAAGCTGACTTTTGCCTTCCCGCTGCAGATCCGACCCCACTTGGGAGTTCACCGTCGTCCACAATGGTATCATCACCAACTACAAGGAGCTGAGGACGCTACTCAGCAGCAAGGGCTTCAAGTTCGAGACCGAGACAGACACCGAGTGCATCGCCAAGCTGGCGAAGTACCTGTACGACCAGCACCCTAACGTCGGCTTCACCGATCTCACCAAGGCTGTCATCTCCGAGCTTGAGGGTGCTTACGGTCTGCTGATCAAGTCCGTTCACTACCCCCATGAGGTTGTTGCCGCTCGCAAGGGTTCTCCTCTCGTTATCGGCGTCAAGACTCAGCGCCGCATGAAGGTCGATTTTGTCGATGTTGAGTACTCCGACGAAAACACCGCCCTCCCCGCCGAGGAGGCTTCCCAGAATGTCGCCCTCAAGAAGCAGAACGACCTGCTTAACCCTACTTCTCTGCTGGCTGCCCCTGACAAGTCCCTGCTGCACCGTTCTCAGTCACGTGCTTTCATGACCGACGATGGCATGCCCATGCCGACCGAGTTCTTCCTCTCTTCAGACCCTTCCGCTATTGTTGAGCACACCAAGAAGGTCATGTACCTTGAGGATGACGACATTGCCCACATCCACGAGGGCTCGCTGAACATCCACCGCCTCAAGAAGGCTGACGGCAGCTCCAACGTCCGTACTATTCAGACCCTCGAGCTTGAGCTCCAGGAGATCATGAAGGGCAAGTTCGACCACTTCATGCAGAAGGAGATCTTCGAGCAGCCCGAGTCCGTGGTCAACACTATGCGTGGTCGTCTCGATGTTGCTAACAAGACTGTCACTCTTGGTGGCCTGCGCTCGTACATCTCGACCATCCGCCGCTGCCGTCGCATCATCTTCATTGCTTGCGGCACCAGCTACCACTCTTGCATGGCTGTCCGTGGTATCTTCGAAGAGCTTGCTGAGATCCCGATTGCCGTTGAGCTGGCCTCCGACTTCCTTGACAGACAGGCCCCCGTCTTCCGTGACGACACTTGCGTCTTCGTCTCCCAGTCTGGCGAGACGGCTGACTCGCTCATGGCCCTGCGCTACTGCCTCGAGCGCGGTGCTCTGACCGTCGGTATTGTCAACGTCGTTGGCTCCTCCATCTCCCTCCTCACCCACTGCGGTGTGCACGTTAATGCCGGCCCCGAGATCGGTGTTGCTTCTACTAAGGCCTACACCTCGCAATTCATCGCCATGGTCATGTTCGCGCTGTCTCTCAGCGAAGACCGTGCCTCCAAGCAGAAGCGTCGTGAGGAGATTATCGAGGGTCTCTCCCACATCAGCGACCAGATCAAGGACATCCTTACCCAGGACCAGGCCATTAAGGAGCTCTGTGCCAAGACATTCAAGAACCAGAAGTCGCTTCTCCTGTTGGGCCGTGGCAGCCAGTTTTCCACTGCTCTCGAGGGTGCGCTGAAGATCAAGGAAATCTCCTACCTTCACTGCGAGGCTGTCATGTCTGGTGAGCTGAAGCACGGTGTGCTGGCTCTAGTCGACGAGAACCTTCCCATCATCATGATTCTTACCCGTGATGAGATCTTCACCAAGTCTCTCAACGCCTACCAGCAGGGTATGTATACTTCCGTTACCCTCCGTTTGAGACTGTCAGCTAACTTGTGCACTAGTCGTTGCTCGCAGCGGCAAGCCCATCGTCATTTGCAACCCCAACGACGAGGAGTTCAGTGCCAGCCAGGCTCAGAAGATTGAGATCCCCAAGACCGTCGATGCCCTGCAGGGTATTCTGAACGTCATTCCCCTCCAGCTGATTGCCTACTGGCTCGCCGTCGGTGAGGGTCTCAACGTCGATTTCCCTCGCAACCTGGCCAAGTCGGTCACTGTCGAGTAAGCAGAGCAATGTGAGGTAGCATCGTCGCGATACATTTGCTGCGATTCATGATTTTTTTCTCTGCCTGTCGCTTCAGCCAAATTGGAGTTGGAGGACGTAAAATATGGGATTACGGGGGAAGGGCCGGCCCTTATTTCTCTCACGTTTGGATGAGTTCCTTCGATGGGAGGTAATGTCAGGCGGCGCGAATGCTGGCCATGTTCAGCATGTACTACAGGAAAGGAACGTCACGAAAGGATATGGTCGATTGAGTATAGCGAATTGATGTTTTTTAGAGACACGTTTGTTCGTCATAGTCGGTGTGTATGTGATTGGTGCCTTTGTCATAAACAATGATGTTTCGTCGCAGCCTCCTAACAACGGCCCATTCGACAAACAAGACCAGGGCAACGCTGAACGGCGGGCCAAGCCACGGAGGCGGATCACGTCGTGTTTCAGACACGGTTCAGTCACACACAGTATTCTGCCAGGTAGCCAAGTCATTCATCGTGCAACCATTTCATTGAATTCCGTCTAGTGGTACAACGCCGGTCCGGCCTCTCTGGACTCGGTACATCAACTTGATCTCGTCTTGCGCCATGTCGCCCCTCTACACCGTCTGCGTGCCATAGCCCCTGATCTTTTCGGCAAAAGCCCAGCTCTGCTTCTCCAGCTTCTCGTCCTCCTTGAGCTCAACACCGTCCTTGGTGACGACGGCGATGCTGTACGAGTCGAGGGAGCGGGCGTCGCGGTAGTAGAGGACCTTCATGCACTCCTTGATGACGTCCTCGGCCTGCTGGCGGGTGAGCTTGGCGGCGGACTCCTCGTCGGGGGCGCTCCGGCGCATGATGGGCTGAGCGAGCATGCTGCCGAAGCCGGTGGCGAGGGACGGGGCGGAGAAGGTGGTGCCGAGGAGGTCGGCGGCGGCGAGGAAGGGCTTGTCGTCGTCGTCGACGCCGGCGACGAGCACGTGGTTCCAGAGGGGGTCGAACTTGGTGCGGCGGGCGTAGAAGAGCTTGGCGAGGTACTTGTGCAGGTTGGCGGCGTTGAGGCGGGGGCGGGCCTTGTCGGCATCGCCGTCGAGCGTGTCAGCCGAGGCGGTGATGGCGGGGCTGCCGTAGGACTCATCGATGGCGAGCGAGGTGAGGTGGCGGTCGAGGTACTGCATGTCGGAGACGTCGCCGCCGAAGCCGATGACAGTCGACTCGGCAAAGGTCCGCAGTCGCTTGACATTGGTGAAGCGGGCGAGAGAGCCGTAGGACGCAAGGTTGTCGGCGGCGATGACGACGCCCTCGCTGTACTTGATGGCGATGACGGAGGTGCCCGTGACAATGGGCGACTGAGTGGCCTGGTTGGGGCCATTGGGGTTCATGTGAGAGGCATCGTAGGCGCCGTAGACGTCATCTCTGGGCTGGAGAGGGGAGCGTCAGTAAATTACATGGACTTGAGGTGTCGCCGGGATGGTTGGCAGAGGAGGAGCAAGACGTACACGGCCCCAAGCTTGCGGACGGTGATCCATGATGTGTATGTGCGGGGAACAGACTGGCTCGTCGTTTAGATGGGATCAACCGGGGGAAGGTGTGGTGGGTTGGGCGGTGGTCGATGGTTGCGATGGTGTGCAGGTTGCGATGATGGATTGATCGTGATGTAGGTCGGCAGTGAGGTTGAGCTCCAGCCCAGTCCATTGTAGAGCTTCGCGTCTCGTTGGTGCCTCTGGCCAGCTAGGCGGAGTACGTACCGATTGGCAGCCTGAGGATGGGGATCAGACAGGGTGTGTGCACATACCTGCCTTGTGGCCAGGTAGGTGCAACACCCAATGGGAAGCTTCGGTTCTCAATGAGCTAGTACTCATACCGCCCATACTCGTTGCGATCAACCCCTTGACAGAGCCCAACTTCATGCCCCCACAGATAACCTATTCACTTCGCTGACGGTCGTACACGAACACCTAGTTGGAGAGGCATTGTGGTATATAACAACAGTCCATCATCTGTGGACAGTTGGTCACTGCTCGTGAACATCTTCCACCCAGTGTGCGACACTTGCTCTGAATCATGGCTGGTGCATTGCTCCGCCCTGCGACGTTCAACAACACCTTCACAGCAGCCTTCTCGCAATGTCAATTCGTACTCTATTTAAAGGTGACTTCGCTTCAGAGAAGAGCGATGAGGTTTTTGCGGAGTGGGAAGCCACCGTCCAACAGACCTATAAACAGCATCTTGAAGTATAAGTCGGGCGAGGTCTTGCGTCTTCTATCGCTTGGAGTACAAGGAGAGCTCATCGGCGGCCCTTCAAGTCCAATGGAAGGGCAGGTAGGCCTCCCTGGCTTCGCTATAGTCAAGACCACTCTATCAAAGTAGGCAGTGTATGGCTTCCTGAGGAGAATGTAAGGTATGGAGTGGCCACAATGCGTTACGTGGCTGCCCATGCGACCTATCTTGCCACATATTTAGCACTATGGACCTGTCACTGGAAGGTCCTTACCTTGGTCAGTCAAGACCTCCGAGCTTTTGCGGTTATAGATTGTAAAGTCGCCTAAGCAGCTCAATTTAACTTTGATCCGCCCTAGTGGCTGCTCTTTAGGAGAGCCAGATGAGTGGGATAGCGGCTACCATAGGTAGACGTAGGTCTACGGGTAGTGTCTGCAGACCTTCCTCCGCATTCTCAAAGACGATGAGGGGCAGTTGACTGGGTCTGGGATCACTAAGGATATAGCGAGCATGTCTTTGGGGGCTGAAGATGGGAAGGCTGAGAAGCTTACGCAGCGAATACAGGAAAGCCAGGATACTAAATCCTGGATGGTCAACTTCACTTTTCAGAGGAGCTGTGCGTCTAATGCTCTCTTCTAGAGGCGTCTGGCTCCGATCTACTTCGGACCTAAAGAGAATGGGACCTACAGGGTAGGGCGAGATCTGCTATCCATAGAGTAAACAAGAGCACTGGAACCTTTGGTCAAGACGAAGATGAAAGAGACAAAACAGTGCATTCGTGTTGAGTGGGAGCAGGATAGAGCAGTGGCACGTTTGGCTTAGTTGCTTGTTCACAATGCAACGTCATCGTACACCCTTACCAGGTGGGCTCAGACCGTTGTATTTGTCGTGTACGAAGGCTGTCAATACATTTCCTTGTGAGATCACAAGTCAAGTATGCGGGTCGAACATCACGGGAAGTTTGGAGATCTGGAGTCCAGCATCTCGAGGGGCCGATTCCGCCTCGGCTATAGCAGAAGGGGCGCAAAAGAAATTCTCCATGACGCCAGTTTTGTTGATTCTACAAGTAATGGAAAGCAACGGATTCAGAACAAATAACTAAGAAAGACGCTTTTCCTCATTTTCTCTCCCGTTTTTATCTTAGGCATCGGTCTGATGGTGAGTTCGGTCACTTCCTCTACGTTCTGCCTCTGATTGGCCTCCCCTCTAGTTTCTCTCCTGAGCGGCGTAGAAGAGCACTGTGCTTGAGTTACTCATTGAAGATTCCACTACCATTACCGTGGTAGAGATCGGAACCCTATATCCTAGCCTGATGCTTCTCAACGGGGGATTGTCGGGATATCTCAAGGAGCTTCAACGATGGGGCTTGATCTGTGTAAAACTCCATTGCTCTCCAACGCTTGAGTCGCCTCCTTGACCCATTCCTGGCAGCGTCTCAGGGGCTCCTTCGGGTACAACCTCTTGGCTCCATGAAACTGCTTCCTCGGTGGCGGTACATTGGTGCAGATGTCGTTGACGCGAGGGTAGTCGATCACATCCACCCACCCAAGACACGACTTGCCCAGGTATTCGGGCGAGTCCTCCGGTCTGTGATGCTCTGCGGCCTCGTACAGCATACCGAGCTGGATGCTTCCTTTGACATGGAATTTGTAGCCAGATCCATCTTTCTTGTTCGTTAGGACGAAGATGGCATGGTGGTTGTTCGGCGCGCCGATACTCTCCACTAGATATACGGGTAACGATATTGGCCGCCAACTCTGTCCTTCAGCCATCCTTGGGAATCAATCAGAGTGAGGTCTGGGATGAGGGTCGTGCTATAGTATCCTAGACTCTCTGCTGGTGTGGTGTGATATGCTGGAGCTGTCGATGGTGGCCTACGCAGGCCGACCTTTAAACGATTTGAAATGAGCACACTGTCACCGCGCAATGACATTGATGTTCTGGCGCTGTTCAATTTCTTTTTGTCCCACCCAAACACTTGTTCGTCTCCAAGCAGTGACACAGCTCCTATGATGGTCGCACTTGAGAGGGTTGCAGAGGGCTCTGTACCAAGCATACCATACCCCCTGGGGATTCAGCGCATTTACAGACAATGCAAGACACTTTACCTCCGCTGAATTTGACAGGTCGAATGGTCGGGGCCTGATTTGTCTTTTTGCTGCCTGAAATGTATCACGCAGCGCAGCCTCAACTTTTTTACGATCTCGTTCGGGGTTGTGAAGAGGGGGGGCACAGCTCTGGGAATCGTTGGGCAACAAAGGATGGTCACTGTGCCTGCCCTGTGTTCGTCAGGATAGGTACGTATCATCCACTTGATTGACCTGTACACGGATCCAGACGGCAGCTTGACCTTGATCTCACCGACAGAACATACCCTTCACCTACTTTCATGCTCAAGATCTGCGCCGTGTTCCCCTCCATAATCATCCCCAGAACATTGGAGATATATCCAATGGTGGGCTCACTCATGTCGACTTGTGACTGATGCATAACGAAAGGGTCCCAAAAGGAGGTGGTCATCTTCTCACAGCGGTCTGTGCGTGCAGCCCATTGGAGAATGCGCTCTCGTCAGGGGGGGCCACTAACGCAAGTAGGGAGTAAGGTACCTAGCAGGTAGGGAGGAGGTAGCGCCCTCGGTGCCTGGGCCAGTAAGGCAAGGTACCTAGGTAGGTAGGTTAAGGTAGGTAGGTAAACATGTTTCCACACCTGCGTGAACCTATCAACACATTCCTGTCATGCACCACACGACCACCACGACGACTACCGGTTTCATATCCGCACTCTGCCTCTCCCCCCAGCTCTGCGTACTTCGACAACCTGCCGGCCCTCCTCCGACGTGATCATTACAGCTCCTCCCATTCCAATCCAGCCTCGCCAACCATGTTGACCGCCATCGGTCGCGTCGCCATCCAGCGCCTGGCCATCCGCGCCGCGCCCAGCAGCACCCTCTGCCGTGCAGCCCCAATTGCCTCCCGCATCCCCGCCCGCACCTTCACGACGACACACTGGGCCCGCCTGCCCGCGAACAAGGCCGACGAAGGCGCAGAGAAGCCCGTGAAGAAGGCGAAGAAGACCACCAAGTCGGCAACGAAGGAGGCGGCACCGAAGAAGAAGAAGGGCGCCGCCAAGCCCAAGCCGAAGAAGGTCAAGAAGGCCAAGAAGGAGGTCGCGCCCGAGGTGAAGCTCGCGCAGGAGGTCCGCGAACTGAAGAAGATTGCTCTCCTCAAGGAGCCGAAGAAGCTGCCCGAGACGGTCTGGACCCTCTTCACGACCCAGAACATCAAGTCTGGCGAGGCCAGCCTCGGCGAGCGCTCGAAGCAGCTGGCCGAGGAGTACAGACTTTTGGACGCTGCCGAGACTGAGGTAAGCAAGCCCCTGGCCCCTCCCGCTGCCATATGTTTGTTTCTCTCTTGAGGCGACGCGCTGGCAGGCGTACTTTGCGTGTGTGTGTATGTGTGTGTATAGAGACTGATGTCAGACCAGCGCCTCAAGGACCTCGCCGAGAAGAACAAGGTCGCCAACAACGCCGCCTACAAGGCCTGGGTCGAGAGCCACACGCCCGCCGAGATTGTCGCCGCCAACAATGCGCGCAACGTGCTGCGTCGCAAGGTGAACAAGGGCAAGGGCGTCACGCACCGCTTCCCCATCCGCGACGAGCGCCTGCCCAAGCGGCCCACGACCGTCTACAACCTCTTCTTCAAGGCGCGCTGGGCGAGCGGCGACTTTAGCGGCAGCGTCACCGAGGCCACGCGCACCATTGCCGAGGAGTACAAGCAGCTGAGCGAGGAGCAGCGACAGGTAGGCCTAGCCAATTTCTTCTCGACAGTCTTTTTGAAAGCGTCACTGACCATGTATAGGTGTACGAGGATCTCGCGACGGCCGACTTTGAGCGCTACGCCAGGGAGGTCTCGAGCGTGCTCAACAAGGAGGTCAAGAGGAAGTCCGCCTCGCCCTCTGCTTGAGTGACTGTATAATGCTGTCTGGAGTAGTAGTGTATTGCGAACGATGTAAAGACCCGTTTTTTGTTACCGACTTGACCGGTTTTGCGGTACTCCGTGTGTAGATCTCTGGAAGATAGGCCGGCAGCGGCGTGGTACTTATGCTTGTCTTGATGTGCAGGAATGGTTTCCCCTTCTTGTTTGTGGTGGGCGGGCGAATTCATCTTCACTGTAGCACCATCGATACCAGCCTCGGGACACTATACTTTGAGATCTCACGGATTACTCTTCGGAGATATGTGTCCATCGCCTGCATCGTCTCCAAAACGGAAAATGTAGCCAAAAACCGACCACCGACTCATGCCAACCCATTGATGCTGTCTGCGAATGATCCAAGAACCCCCGTCGCTATGCAAAACCTGACGCCATCCCAACAAACGAACCACCAACTAAACACCGATAATCGAGACAAGCACCCAGCTATGCATGCCCCTTAGTGACCAGGACGACATCGCCAGCACCGTCAACCCAAGCAATCTCCTCCGATTTGATCGCCCGTTCGGTAGCAACGTGGAGCAGGAGATAGACGTGATTGGCAACATGGCCGAAGCTCCAGAACCGGATCCATTGCCACCCCGCCTCCCGCACGCAACGACTGCCCCAGCCGGCGAATCCGTCCGTGATGTAGTTGTACAGGAAGCCCCAAGCCCGATGAGCGAGGCCCGGTTCCCAGCCGGCGCAGTCCAGGAGCCAGTACCCGCGCTCGAACGGCTTGAGGGCACGATGGCGGGTGACCGAGTCGAGGCGCCGGGGGAGGCCAAAGGAGCGCATGAGGAGGTGCATGTTGGGGGTGATCAGATCGTCTGGCGAGAGGGATGCCGCGGACGTCTTGGGAGCCGGGGCTTCGATCTCGAGCAGCGAGATGAAGGTTGAGTCGGATGGGTTGCGCAGCGTCAAGGGATAGGCAGGGGTCTGTGGACTGGGGGACGCGGGCCCCGTGTCGCTCGAGCTTCGCGCCAGATGATCTGAAGAGGGCAGTCTTGCGTGCTTGCTTGGGAGAGGATCGGAACCAGCGCGCGAATGATGGGGGCGATTTCGCTTTAGGCGGGGCATGGGGGTGTCTTCGACAGTCGTGTCTTCGAGGATTGTCTCTTCGATGATACTATCATCGCCTCCATTCTCCTCAGCCCTGGAAACAGGACCGGTCAGGTCATGCCGCACGACCGGAGGCACAGCGGCTCCGACGCTCTTGCTCTCATTGTTGATCTGCGGTGCGGTTTCCCCCCCACGTCGGATGGGACTCGTTCCCATGACCGAATCGTCGAGAGATGAGTCGTCGAGTGCTGAGCAGTCTTCCAGCAGACCGAGAAAGTGTTCCATTGTCCGGCTGGGAGAGGAGAGCTCTGGCAGTCGAAGGTCGTTCCAGGGCATCGAGTCTGGGACGGTACTCGGCGGCGCGATCCACGAGTCCTCGGCATCCGTCATCTCGGCATCGTCGCCTGGCGGCGATCTGTGCGACGGGGCGCTCGTTGGGTGTGACGATTGGTAAGGCTGGCTATGTGGCAAAGCTGCGAGCCGAGGGGAGTCGGCATTATCCCATGCTCCTTCAAACGACAGCTCTGCGGATTCAAAGGAGGGGCCGAACGGTTCGTGCGTCTTCGAGGACGGCGGCTCTGGTGTCGTTGGACCCTGTGGCGCATGCTGCGAGGTGCACGCAGGTAAGGATGTACAAGACGCCGCATGAAAGGCGAGATACGCATTTGCTAGCGCTCTGTACGTGGCGTCGTCCTTGCTCATGGCTGGCGCCGCGACGTGGACCAGGATCTCGACATTGTCGTCCGTCGCCGTCGTGGCAGCTTGGGCCATGGTCACGCAGGCGTCTGAAGATGGCGCCGATGCGGCGTGAAGGAAGCGCGCATAGCCAAGAAGTGAGCAGGATAGTTGTTGAAAAATGACCGGAGCAGGCGCCCAAAAGGCCGCATGCAGACGAAGCGTGGGTAATCAATGGGCACGCAAGGTTCGGGATGGGAATATGACAGGCAGCAGAGTCAATATTGTGTGAAGTCGTCCAGGTGACCCCTCGCCGCCGCCGTGGCACTGACAAGGTACGTACATGCCGAGGCGCAGAAGCAGTACCTCAGGTCAGTGTGTGTTCGTTGCCTTTGTACCTAGGTACCTTACGTACCTCAGGTAGGTAGGTAAGTACCTTACGTACCTCAGGTAGGTAGGTAAGGTAGGTAGGTAAGGTTCCTAAGACCAGGGAGGTGTAGCGGGTCGCTCGTTCCCACAGCTGGGAAGATGCATCGGGCTGGCTCCTCTGGAGAATCGGGCGCCTGCACTGCAGAACATTGTCTGGAAAGGGTCCCTCAAGGTGCTGCTCTGCGTCCCGGAGCATCGGTGAACATGTTGATGAACTCGGGAAAAGAAAAGAAAAGAAATACAAAGCAACCACTGACAAAGTACGAGCACCCAAGCAGCGCTGCCTTCCACTTGGCATTCGACATCCATTGGTGGCATTGGGGCCATCCCAAGGCCGCCCGTAGTTTTGCCCCAAACTCCCCAATTGGACCGCCTCGAGGCGAAGAATAGGCAATGAGCCCCTGTAACCTTCACCGAGCATCCCCGCTGCTGGTGGGGTGCCAGAGGGGGTGCCAGAGGGGGTGCCAGACGAGGGGAGATTGCTGTACAGCTACCCTCTGTCGCCGGCCGTTTCGCGTGCACCCTGAAGTACCTGTACTTACCCCCTGTTGGTGCTCCCAGTGCTATCTCGCCCCGAGAGCAACGTGCTGACAACCCCAGATTCGCAGATCTCGCCAGGCCAACGACGACTTCTCTGCGCCCTCTGCCCCCCGATCCCCACGCCCACGCCCCTTTCTCCCAATACCTCTCTCTCTCTCTCTCACCCCTTCCACAAGCAGTCACAATGTCCGAGAAGAAGACTGTTCCCTCGAAAGCGGCCGCTGCGCCCGCCGCCCAGCAGCAGCAGGCCCGTGATCTCGGCCGTGTTCTCGTGATTGGAGGCAATGGCTTCCTCGGCCACCACGTCGTTAACCAGATCCTCGACGAGCCTCTTTGGAGCGCCTCAGCCGTCTCCGTCATCGACCTCAAGTGCCAACGCAACCGCCGTCCCGACGCCGACCGCGTCGCCTACCACGAGGCCGACATCTCGGACGCCGACCGCCTGCTCTCCATCTTCGAGGATGTCAAGCCCGACGTCGTCATCCACACGGCCAGTCCCGCTCCCCACGCCGCCGCCGCCGTCGCCAACGACCTCTTCAAGAAGGTCAACGTGGACGGCACCGCCGCCGTCATCCGCGCCTGCCAGCAGACCGGCGTCACCGCCCTCGTCTACACCAGCTCCGCCAGCGTCATCAGCGACAACAAGAGTGATCTGATCAACGCCGACGAGCGCTGGCCCCTGATCCGCGGCGAGGCCCAGACCGAGTACTACACGGAGACCAAGGTCAGCATCCTTTCCCCCTTTCCGCTTCCTCCCTTTTTGCCCGAGTTCTCCTACTGCAACGGATCAAAAAGAGGCGCAACAGTCTGACTGACCCACTCAAACCCGCAGGCCGAAGCCGAACAGCTCGTGCTCGCCGCCAACCGCCAAGAAGACTCCAAGCTCCTGACGACCGCCATCCGGCCCGCCGGCATCTTTGGCGAGGGCGACACCATGGTGACGCACCAGATGATCCGCATCCACCGCCAGAACCGCACCGGCTTCCAGATCGGCGACGGCGACAACCTCTTCGACTTTACCCACGTCGCCAACATCGCCCACGCCCACCTCCTCGCCGCCCGCCTGCTCCTCGTCTCCGCCCGCGCCCCGACCGTGCCCCTCGACCACGAGCGCGTCGACGGCGAGGCCTTCATCGTCACCAACGACGCGCCCATCTACTTCTGGGACTTTACGCGCGCCATCTGGCGCGCCGCCGGCAGCGACAAGGGCACGAGCCACGTCTGGGCCATCCCGCGCGAGCTCGGCCTCGTCCTGGGCTTCGCCTCCGAGGTCGTCTTCCACATCCTCGGCAAGACGCCCACCTTTACGCGCCAGCGCTGCGTCTTCAGCTGCATGACGCGCTATTACAACATTACCAAGGCCAAGCGCGTGCTCGGCTACCGGCCCATTGTGAGCCTCGACGACGGCATCAAGAGGGGCGTCAGGTGGTTCCTCGACCAAGAAGCCGCAGGCCTCATCGAGAAGGTCGTATGAGGAGGGCATGTGCAAGAGCGAGAGTAGAGGCAACGTGAATGTCAAGAGAAGGGTTGTATGTAGAGAGAAAAAAAAAGTAGGGAGGGGGCTTGAGAAAGGAACCTGCCCAGGGGATGGCAGGAAGAGTGGCTCGGCTGGAAGAGTGCCATGTCTACGTTGTTATACCCCCTTCGACGAGATATGGGACAGTACTACATAATCAACTCATAACGACTCATAACGATTCTTTTTCCTTTGCATTCGTAGAGAGCTCGAGGAGGAGTCAAACATGCAAGTGTTAAAAACATGGCAGCAAAGCGGTTGGCCATCCGTTTCGATTGCAAAAAAATGCCTAGGCAGCGGCTACGTGCTGTCCTTTGTAGTTAAAAGGAGACATCTCTGGGACCTCCTGTGCTCATCCAACCACCTGTGGACTCATGCTCTGTTGCCTTTTCCAATCATCTCACCACCACGCACGTGGGCACAAGTGTTTGAGTCTGCCAAGCAGAACAAATTTGCAGTTGCGTCCTCCAACCCGAGTAAATCGCCGAGCATAACGAGACAAGCCGCATAGAGCGCCCCCAAATTCCCTGCTGCTCACCCTCCTGACACGACAGAACCAGCACAAATACACACAAACTAGGGTGAAGCCTTATGAGTCTCTCCCAGCGGTGCGGTCGGGAGAATTTGGAGAAGCAGTGTAGAAACAACCCGAAGAGTTTCCCCTCAGCCTACCGCCAGACTCACAAGGGCGAGGCCCAGACTGACGCATGGCTCACAATATGATCAAAGAATTGCGCCACGTGAGCAAGCCACAAGTGGCAGAAGAACAAGAAGACACGAAAAGAAGAGCATGCAAATTCACCGTACCGCCAAATCGAACATGTTGATCCACATGAGGTCAAAGGAAACAAGCTCGGTCGCGGGTAATCGGAAATGGCAGGTCTGTTTTTTGGTTTGTCCTGGACTGAACTGAAGAAAAAGGCTAACAACGCCGCTGGTGATGCAATGCGAATAGATGGAATTCCCTTGCGAGCAAACCAGGATGTCTCCTCGACAGGAGATGCACGACGACGCCGACAGTGGTTCGTCGGCTTCTCGTACCGTCGCTCCCCCGCCCATCGCGGTCATGCACTTGAAGCTCGCTCTCAAAGCCGAAGCGTCGGTAATCAGGATGACTCGTCAGTTGTGAGACCTCAGATATTGCCGCCAACTCCAACCCCATTCGGTCGTCCCCAACCGGAGTTGCGCCATTCTCTCTTGGGCCCGCCTTCGGTCTGCTCAAGCTGCGCGTCTGCCGTCTCGTACTGGTTCCCTTGGCTTCCGTACGGCGAAGGATGTCCCGAGTCGCCAGGCCCCCTCCAGACCTGCGGGGGAGTGCCCGGCATCTGCGTGTTGTTAAAGGGCGCAGGTGTGTCCATCACCGGACGAACGCTGCTGGCTTGCTTGTAGACACCGGGGTCCGTGTCTACTCGTGTTGGTGGCGGACGAGACGAGTTGTCTTGACGGTTGTGAATCTCGCCCATGTCGCCTCCGAAGCCCGCAGGTTTCTGACCCATGCGGTCCTGGTAGCGCTTCAGAATCTCCTTCGTAGAGAGATCAGCATTGCCGCCCGCGATCACGAATGGGTCATCCATGAGACCCATGACTTCGTCAGGGACCTAGTGTAGCTTGGTTAGCTTGGCCGCCTACGAGACTCGGTGATCAGGTACTCACCAAGCACATCTCCTCGATATGGCTGATCAGATCTTCCACTCCCACGATGGCAAACATTGGATCGCTGTCCAGGGCTAGCGCCTTCGCGTTTGTGTAGAGAATGTTAGGCGCAATGACAGTCGAGAGGTTCTTGATGTCCATCCTAGAGCCAACCTCCTCGTCGACTTGGTGGAAAGAGCCTGCCCACTTGAGGAAGCAGAAGAGGATTTCCATGCAGTCACGGTGCGCTTTGGGCAGGAGGCAGCAACTCAGATGCAGACAGTTTATCCTCTTGTTGTCGTCCGTGATCTTGGAAATGGTCAACCAAAGGCGGTAAAGTTTGTGGGTGAGGAGCGGGTCCGGAAGCTCGCGCAGGTATCGTTTGAGCAGAGCGGCAATCTGAACGACCGGTTGTTCTGTTAGGTTGATGCTGTCGCATCCATCGCGATCAATCCTCTCAACGAGGTCTGTCAACTTCTTGATGTTGCCGTTCTTTCGGAACACCCCCTCCACTGACAAATCCATACCCTTCATGGCCCTGATGATATCGTCGACGACAGCAGGGATCTTCAAAGCTCCAGGGCCGACACCGTCTGTCGACTCGGCGCCGTCTTTTTCGATAATCACTTCTAGTGGGACGCCGAAAATGCCCTTCTTCTTGACGGCCTTGGACCGGTCGTTCTTGAATGCCTTGCCAATATTCTTCCAGAAGGTGGCCGGCTTCTTCGCATCGATAAAGCTCAGTAGCTCATCCATAGTGAACTCCGACTCGACATGAGGCGCCATCAGAAGCACGGCCAAATGACGCACATTGAAATACTCGAGTGCTGAGAGCTCAGAAAAGAACCTCCGGCCCCCTCGTGGTTGGTCACCGGCGCGTGTGTCTGCTTGCCTCCCCATCGACTGAGATCGCTGGTGTCCCAGGAAGGGCTCCGTCGCCGGAGAACGGTATAAATCTTGGCGTCCGGGTTGGTATTGTTCCTTCACCTGCTCGGCCGCCACAATTCTTGGAATGTCGTCGAGAGTGAGCGCGTCCTGGTGGCCAAACATTCTCTCGTTCGTGCTTTCGTCGCCGACAGCCATGTCTTCAGGAATCTGCCCGCCTGGACCGCCGAGCGCACCTCCATTTGAGGCCTGCATGTCGTTGCCGTCTGCATCCATGACACGCGAGGTCCGGGCCTTTCGAATGCTGTTGGACAGGTGCTTATCCAGGCGAGTGCTTCTCAGGCGGCGGACATCGTTAAGTGTGTTCTCGTAGGACGATTCTCGCTGATGTTCGCGCGCATCGCCAGCATAAGATTTTGACCGATTGTCCGAGCTGAGATACGGGACATCACCGGTGCCCGGTGCTAAAGAGCCATCGCCGAGAACATATCCGTTCATGGGAGTGTCGTCGTCCTGCGGTGGCAATGCACCGTTGGTTTTCAAGATGTCGAGCAATCGTGCGAGTGCCACTTTGAGAAGGAAGACGTATTGCTGGAGTTTCGAAACGTGTTTGAACGAAAGCAAGTCGTCAGAATTGGCGCCGGTACAGTTGGTGCAGTAGACACTCTGATCAAAAGCATTGAAGCGAGCATCCTCCAATTTTCGACCCAAATCCGTCTCGCACCTTGTGCATTTGACGCAGGTGATGTGCCAACGCTTGTCTTCGTTTTGTGCGCACTCGTCCTCCACAGACCTACCACAGAGGGCGCAATGGTCCGAGTCCTTGGCTGAAAGTTTAGATGTTCCCGTCATGACCTGGAGGGATTTGTCGTCGAGCTTAATGGCCTCGAGGTCGCTCAGGTCATCCAAAAACTGATAAATGCCATCAAGGCTGTTGGACTCGCGCTCGAGCCTCAAGGCGCCTTGCAGGCAAATTCGAATGAGAAGCTTGAGGTAGTGAGCAAGGCCGGTGACCAGTGAGAGCAGCTCTTGCGTGACACCGAGTTTCCTGGCACCGGTGTCCTGGGTTTTCGACAGCAGCGAGAAAAAGGAAACAATCTTCTTGCAGAGGAGTTTGGCCTCGCGACCGTACGATAGACCTGGTGGGTCGAGTTAGCTAACTTTCTGAGGAAGAGGGCGTTTCCTGCAGCATCGGGGCATACCCTTGATATCGACTTGTTTCATGGTCAAGTCGAGCTTATCTGCGGCCGTGAACAGGACCTCGACATGACAAATGAATTTCTTCGCCACTAGGACGCCATCTACATACGCGCCGTTGCTGACGTGAAGCAGCATGTCTGATATGCACGCAGCAGAGGACTCTTCAAATGTAGAGAGGACGCTCCAGATGCGATATACTTTTTCCTCCATCTGCTCCTCTCGATGCCGAATGTTGTCGCGTACGACGAGATCGTCGGTGTCGACTGGGACATCTGCTTTTTCAGACGAAGACGACAACCGTACATTCCAAAACTTGTGAATCATGTAGCACTCGGGGTGCCAGTGTTGGTTTTGGCCATTTCGGAAAATCTCGACAAACTGCTTGAGAATGGCTGTTTGACAGCCATTGCACTGTTGCGCGAACTGGGTCGAGTAGTGGTAATGGCAGTACACGTTGCCATCGTGCTCGTAATAGCTGTCTTGTGCGCCGAAGACAGTCGGGCACAGTGAACAGGTGAAGTGGTCCACGTGGTACTTGCGGTCGAGCGCCGTGATGTACGAGCCACGAAGCGCGCCTCCGCACTGGTGGCAAAGCAACCCGAGTCGTCGGAAATAGTCGGTCTCACAAAGCGGGTATTGGCCTTCGCCATTCTCCTCATCGGCAGGGAAGAACTTCGACGCCACAATTTGACCGCAATCCTATCAAGAGGGGCCTATGTTAGATGAAGACATTGCTGATGCTGTGGTGGAGCGCTTACTCGGCACTTGAAGCAGTCCAAGTGAAAGGTTCCGTCAAGGGCCCGCACGAATTGACCGGTCAAGGGCTCGCCGCACTTCTTGCATGTCCTCTGCTGACCGCTGGCCGACCGTCCACTCCGTTGCCTCGATCTCTGCCTCTCGCCACTTGGTCTCGTTCTCGTATCGTCGCGGTCTCGTGATCGGTCTGTCCGTTCAGTCCGCTCCGGTCTGTCGTTCATGCCAGGTGTTCTAGGTCCCGGGGATTCTGTAATGTGATTGTGGTAGGTGCTGTCGGGGGTCTTGCGCCCGCCATTCTGCCAGGGCCTGTTGTCCATGGGGTAACCGGGGGCCATGACGGGAGGGTGACCGTGGAACCGGTCGTCAGCCGACCCATTGTCGTGAGCTGACGCCATAGCGCGGTCCTGCCTGCTGTCGTCGTGTTCAATCCTCACGGTCTGCGCAGCCGGCGAAAATGGTTCTCGGTGACTCGTCAGCCTCGGGCCTCGGACGGAGGATTCGCAGGACGAGTGCCGGTCGGTGTCGGCATCAGCTTGGGCTTCGCCTGCCAAGCCTCGGAGGGGGTCGAAGGAGGGGGTTGGCAGTGTGACCAGGTCGTATCGAGATGAAAGTTGTGTTGTTGAATTGGTGGGATGCCGTCAAGGCGATTTCGAATGAGAGATGGTCAGGGTGTGGTCGCGTGATGGTCTGGGAACGAAAAGTTGGGCTGCGAATGCCAGATTGAGGGAGTTGGAGTTGGGTCGAAAGTGGTGAAGTAAGGCGATCGGCCTGTTGGTGGAGGGTCGGTCGCTCGATGGTGCTCTGGTCCAGCCGACATGAAACTGTGGAGTTCCAGATGAAATAGAAAGGGTTGCTCGGTGCAAACGAGCGTGAAATCGATCGAAGCAGTGATCAAGTGGTCCAACGTCAACAGCCAACAACAGCCAGTGGAGGTGGAGGAGGTATGCGTATGTGTATGTGGTAGAAGGTAGTTAGGTAGGTAGTGGTAGGTGGTAGGTGGGAGGAGGGTCAGGCAGAGGCGTTTGAAGGTCCTGGCTGTGGTTCAGGGAGATTTGTTAGTTGGCGGGACTTAGGGGGGGGGGGCAACACCAAGCACTGCAGCAGGTCAATTAGGTGCACAGGTACGAACCCAAGGTAAGGTAGGTACTACCGTGGTAAGGCGAAGGATCTGGCAGGACGGGTATGGCGGACACCTCAGTGGTGGGTGCGACTGTACCTTGGCTCCCGCGTGTGGGTACGTACCGGACAGAAATGCAAGAAGCAGGGCCCAGTGAGCGCAGCAAAGCCCAAAGCCCAGTGAGCGATCAGTGTTCAGGGCAGTTATGTGCCAGGTACTCCTCTTCTGGGCGCTAAGTGGACGATCGCACTCTGCTGGTGCGCCTCAGGGATACCTCAGGCCTGAATCGGGTGGCTCATACGACCTCCACAATCTCGACGTCGTCTCTCGATGCCCTGTGCAACGCTGGGCAACGGCCCGAGGGTTCAAACAAAGGTCTCGGCCGAAGCGTCAACCGCTGACTCTACTATAAAGAGACTTGTTACCTCAAGAGCTCGGATTGTCGAGTGCACGACTGGCGGAGTATCAATTGAGGGGCGGTCAAGGCGGTGTACCGAAAGTGGTCCCGATCATGCATTCATCGGCAGAGGGGCATTGGCGAGGATCTTGAGCGAAGGCCCAGCAGTGGGTTTACAGGTACCTTCTTCAGTGCGAGTGCACATGGAATAGGGAACAGGGCATGGGTGGCTGGATGGGGACTTATTGCTGTGTCTCTGTTGTCTTGGTCACTGGCCGTAGCTTTGCTGTGGGCTGTGGAGCCACAGCGAATGATGCTTAGTTTGTTCCAGGGTAAATGCTTGAGGTTTGCGGCTTGAGGCTTGAGACTTGGCCCAGGACAGGGTTGTCCGTACCGGGCGGCACTTCACATCACGTGTCGATGCACAAGCCATACCACGCCGTTGAGGCCGACCCACATGAGAATGGGGCCCACATCACTTCGTCTCGGTGCTTGTAATGATGTACCGCAACATCAGGTTCTCGTGCATTCTTCGCAGACAATGTCGAGGCAGAAGGTTCGACAGTGGAAAGACATGCCAAGACCCGGTGCATTTCAGTTGCAGGTTCAGCTCGCATCCGCTTCTGGGGTGCAGACTTAGTCAGCCCTTCAACAGTGGTGTGCACACAAGAGGTCCTCGTAAGTGAATTGTACATTTCCTCATCGTGTCTCTAGCTAAGGTCACTCGGACCATGCGCTCAAGCGGCCGCGCTGTCTTTCTCATCCTGCCCGCAAAGGTACACAAAACGCCGCCTGTCTTCGCCAGGCGGCAAGGAAACCACTCGCGTCTACTGATGTGCCTAGCCAATTCTTCTCGTCTGTGCCTTGGTTGAAGCCTACAGCTTCACAGCCTACCTCCCTCCCTCCACCACCTCATTCATACAACGCCCTCAAATAAACAAGTACTCATAGTTCTGTTGCCCGTTGCAGGTCGAATCAAAACAGTATTCCAGAAAGCATATTTTAAGACAGTAGGTTCCGAAGCGAAGGGCTAGTACTGGCGCCCGCCGGCCTCGGGGGCTCACTGGGTCTCATGCTGGGCGCACTCAGCGGCCCCGGTCCCTCGCGCACATCGCGGCCAAGAAGACTATCGCGTGATGTTGGCGGGCTGCCATGTGGGTTGACAAACGGCGACCGCTGGCCGATGAGGCTCTGCGAGAAAGTCTCCGGACCACGGGGTGGAACCGGTCCTCCACTGGGCGCTGAGTGCCCTGGGTGCCCATGGTGAAAAGTGTGCATGTATGGAGCGTGAGGCAGCGCAGGATGGCCCTCGACGCGTCTGGGGGAGGGCGGGAGACCGTTATGCAGCGGCTGCACGTGGTGTCCATTCGTGGCCGGAGGTGGGATGGGCGGTCCTGGAGGGATGGCCATCGGCGGAGGTCGCAATGATGACAAATTGCCAAGCGCAGAGGGCTGGAGGCCTGGGGGTCCTCCGTTGATCTGTCGAGGAGGCGACGCATGCTGTACCGGCGGTCTGCCGTGCCAATCCGGATATCTCGGCCCTGGAGGCCCATATGGCATCGTAGGTCCGGAATGGTTCTGATGAGGCGGGACCGTAACAACTTGAACAGGCAGCGCTGTCGGTGTGACAGGTGGTGGCGCTGTCGGCGACCCATGTTGAGATGCTGTGGCGGGGGCAGGTCCTGGCCCGGCCCACTGATACGATGTCAGGCTCTGTCTCCTCGGCTCTGCCAGCGGCAGCGGCGGGCTCCTCACGAGTGGCGCCGCAAGTTGTGCAGGTCCCAGAGGCAAAGTCGTAGGGAAGCGCTGCCCGAGATCGCCAGGCGGTGTGCGGTCCTTCGGAGGGTGAGCGTTTGGTTTTCGCCGCGCCTTACGACACTTGTGACATTGAGACTTTCTTTGATCAATGAATTTCTGCGCTTCTGCGCCAAGTGTGCCAAAGTGCCCGTTGGCCAGCTCTCTTTCGTCTGAGCTTTCGATAGGCCACCATTTGGGACTCACATCGACACCACAAGTGATGCAGACCTTCTCCCCACTCTTCTTAACTGGTGTTTGGTCGTCAAACAGATGTATGCCGTTTGGCGCAGGGGCAGTCGTTGAGCCACGGCGCTGTGAGAGAGGTGATGCAACGCCTGCTTTGGCAGCGCTCGTAATAAAATTGGCTTTGCGGACCGTGCCGGTCAGGGTGAGATCGGCCTGCTTGCAGTTTTGTACGTAGAGCTGGAGCGCGTTCTGGCCGTTGTCATTGACGACGTCATGCATGCGGTGAACGATAGTCTTGCTGGGAACGTGTTCCGGACACCAGATGGTAGCTGACATGGCACCGCTTTCACCGTTGATTGTGACAATGTTGTGCTGATCACGCCGAGATCCCTTGACAGGGCTGATATCAAAGCCGAGGAGGTAGCCTTCGAGTCGCGCACATTCGACATGTACTGACGCCATGTTAGCAACTCTACGAGATAAACAACAGGTACGACAGCTTACCTGAGGCTTTGCAAAGGTGGCAAGAGACACAAGCACCAGTTTGAGTGTTGCACACGTGGCAAACCTCACTGTAGCGTCCTCTTGGAATAGACGAAATGCCTTCTGCCGGGCCCAGCGCTTTAGCCTTGCCAAACTTGATCTCAGGAGTCCAGACAGCGCAGGTGACATGGACCCAGTTGTTGTCGAATGTACGCTTCAGCGGCTCTCTGGGGTTTACAGGTCGATGTGTCTCTTCCTGTTTCTTGCGATAGTAGTCTGCAGTTTTCTGGGCCTGTTCTCGTTCGATGCGTTCTCGCTCCTTTTCTTTTTCCGTCTTCTTCTTGTGTGTCGGAACAGCCTTGGGGGGGCCAACAAAATCGTGCTCTCTGACGTCCACAGGACAAAGCACGCACTTGTATTGCTGTTGATGTGTTAGTGAGATGGCATTGATTTCCAGGTAGACGTAACATACGGTTGAGACTTGCGGGTTCTTGTCATTGGTGCACATGTCGCAAGTCCATTTGCCTGTGATGCGGTTGTCCGTGACTCCATAGCAGTTGCGGTGTACAGTCATGCGACACTCTTTGCAGGACAAATGTTGGTCTCCAAGGGGCTCCATCTGATCGCAGATGGCGCAGGGCATGACCCTCGCCTTCGGGATTTCAGGCACAGGGGGTGGAGCAGGCGGAGCAGGTTTGTCGGCCACAAGTTTCTCCCTCCTCTTCGGAGGTGGATGTGTCGCGCTAGAGTCCGAGGCAGCTGGGTCGATATCTTTCTCGGGCATGCCCTTGAGCTTCTTCCGCGGTGGTTCACCAGTGCTTGCGCCGTTACTGGCCGTCAAGCCTGAGGTCGGAGTGCTGACTGGCTCGGGCGAAACGTGCGGGAAAAGCGAATCGTTGGCAGACATCAGCTCCTTGAGGAACTCCTCATCTTGCTTCTTCTTCCAAGCCTTACCACCAGCCTGCGTGACCTTTCTGGCGACTTCCTCCAGGTCTTCCCATTGAATAGCGTAGCGACGCCACAACTCAGCACAACGACGGCAAAGCGCCTGCACCGCCTGAGCACCTTTGTCTTTCTGGTTTGTTTTGGCGCCACTATCAACCGCACCAGTGGAAACCATCGGAGCCCGTCGCCATTGTCGCGAGTTCTTGGTGTGGCAAAATTTACACACGAACGACTTCCTTTGCGCGTCAGCCTTCTCGACATCGTATGCGGAGTCATCAGCATCGTCGGCAATATCATCTTGCAGCTTCGTTGCCGCGGCTTCTGCCCTCTTGAGCTCCTTCTTCGCAGCACGGTTCTGGAAGTTGCCCCAGATTTGTTTGCCGGCCTTCGTCTTCTTCCAAACATAATAGTGCCGGACAATCATGCCATACGGTACAGACTTGACGTGTCGCGTGACAACCTGCAGTTCAGAGCCGTACTTGCCCACGGCCTCTTCGAACTTGCGCTGCTCGGCGGCAGTAAGCTCCGGCTCTTTGTAAGCCTTCTTTTCTGTGACCGCAAGATCCTTGAGGGCCGCTTCCTCTGAGTAGGAATTGCGGAAGTATGCCTGTGAGGCAATATCAAGCATGTTGGTGGTCACAGCACGAGTGGGTAATCGCGGTGCCATTTTTTCTGCCTTGGCCATGTACTTGTCCATTTCGGCATCAGCTACCTCATCGTCCCCATTAGCGGAAGGGGGCGCAAAGAGTAGCGTCGCGGTTGAATTCTTGTCGTTGTCGTCGGGATCCCCGCCTCGGGCTACGTAGCCGGCTGGCTCGTCCTGGAACCATTTCGGCAGCTTCTCTCGGCGGGCCTTTTCTGCTTCGTAGTTTGCGAATGCCTCCTTCGTCATTTTGGAGTCTTTCTTTCCGCTCTTCTTCACCTCTAGAGGCTTCATGTACTGAACGGGTTGCCCAGGCCAGGGCAGTACCGCCGCCTGGTGCCTAGGCCCGATGCGGGTGCTGGCGCGGGGATAGATACGATCATCAAAGTCGAGAGCGTCTTCAGGCTTGCAGTGGATTCCCAGGTAGCGCCAGGGCCACAAGCTAGCCTGATGGATCTGCTCCTCGGTGGCATGTGGATGACTGTCATCATTCGCTGGGCTGGTTCGACCAGTATCGGCGCCTTGCATCTCGTCGTCGTCGTCGTCGTACACTTCGTCTTCCTCGGCATCACCATGAGGGTCCGTGTGGCTAGGCGTGTGGCGGGCCTCAAGTTTGCGTTCCTGTGCTCGACTGCAGGCCGCACAAGACCAGGCGAACCCTCGCGACGGCTTCTTGAGCAGTGGTGGCCTCACACAGTTCATGTGATACGTCTGCTTGCACACAGCGCAATCGACCGAGTCGTTACTAATCCCTGTCAGTCACGTCGCCCATGAGACCAATGCGCCCCTACCCCGAAATGAGATTACTTACCTGGCGCAGTACCCAATGCACCGCTTGCACAACTTGACGGCGCTAGTGAGCTCCTTGCCACGACCTTGCTCCACAATAACGAACTTCCAGCACTCGTCGAGTACCTTTTTGACTTTTTCAGGCACATTCACGATCTTGCCTGTCGGGATCAAGTCGTAATTCTTCTGAATGTAGCGGTCATACAGCTTTTCGAACCAGAACGAGTCGGGCGTTTTCTTGTACTCATGCAAGCTGGAGATTTCAGCTCTGTGCTTGATGGTGCATTTACCGCGCAGTGCGGTCAAGGGGCTGATGTCAGAATGCATCGTGGCCCAAACATGGCGCGTGTCGTTGCCCTTGGGCTTCCCCATGTCTTTTTGCCGGTAGAACCAATTGAGTCTGAGCGCATCGACAGGTTTGGACTTGTCATTCTGTGCATGCAGGAACTCCATGATGCGACCCAGATAGTAAGGCTCACCAGCAGGTTCGCAGACCAGATAGACGGTATCTGCGTCGCGTTAGCTAAATGTCGCCAGTGCTCTGCGTGGGGATGGTCGGGCGGCTGGGTGGGTTTGAGTTGGGGGGTGCGGGCATGGGAATGGTGTGGGTTGGGTGGTGTTGGTTTGTCTCACCGTTTTGCCTCAAGACCGTGCCGTCATCTGCCACTAGGGCGCCATCCTTGGGAAATGCCTCCGTGCTGGCGAAAGTGAGCATGTTCGAGTAAGAGAAGCCCTTTTGGGCCACACCGTCTGAGGATGTCGCGGCAAGCCGCTTCGAAGCTCCTGCAACAGTCGTTGCTGATGAAATGGAGGGCGCCTGTGAAGCTGATCCCGAAGCTGATCCCGACGACTGTGCAGCCGCCTTGCGCTTCTTAGAAGGCTGGGCGCCATTTGACGAACCGGGGGTTGCTGTCGCCGCAGTGGAAAGTGAAGCCGATGTTGCATCCTTGGCCGTGGCAGGCTGTGAAGCGCTCGACTTGGTGTCGTCGCTTGGTGCGGTTTTGCGTGACGAACCATTGGACCTCGATGTTTCTGTGGCTGGCTGCGCTGGCAGGATGGAGAGACGCGACTTTTTCGGCTCACCGTCCTTCTTGTCAGGGTAGTAATCGAACATGTCGACGTCCACATCCTTATCCTCTGCATAGTTGATGCGTGAGGTACCGTTGCGGTTGCGCGACCGTGTACCATACCCTGAGGCGGTGTCTTGGGCTGCGTCTTTGGCAGAGGGGTCTGAGCCAGACGACATGGACTTGGTCATGGGTTGTGAGGCGTCAGCTGCGGATCCAGCATTCGTCTCGGGAGCGCTGGGTCGCGAATTGGAAACTGAGGGCTGTGTGGTAGACGAGGTTGAAGGGACAGTGGTGGCCGTGGAACCTTGCGTGAGAGAGTCGGGAGGGCCTGGCGCGGAGGGAGTCGCGCTGCCAGACTGGTCTCTTGACGCGGAGGGGCTCGCATTAGACGACTTGGGAGCCATGGTGGCTACGTCGTCGGCTCAGACGCGCCGAAAAGGCAAACGTGTGGAGCTTAGACTACTTTCGAGGCCCTTCCCGCAGAGTGATGAAAATGCGAGAGGGCCAGCGAGCTGGACAGTCACGAGAGATGGCAAACACCTCGATCCATGAAGAATGGCAAAGGTGCCTTGCTGCCCTCTCGTGAGGATCGGATGTGCTGCTCAACGATGAGCAGTCCCTGAATAGTACAGGAAGAGTTCTGAGAAGCCAGCCGAGAGCGCAAGGTCAAGGGGTGATGAGCGACGCGTGAGACGGATATCGAGTCCTGTCCACGAGGTGAGAGGTGGGTGGGTGGTAGACGGAGCGACGGCTCGTCGATATTGGCAGCTGGATGCTGAGGCGTATGGGCAGCAGGAGAAGGGAGAGCCAGGGGAGGATGTCTGATGAGCTCTGGTCCGAAAGCAGGGGAGTTGGATGAAGGAGAGATGTATGGATGCCTCGCGATATGAAGCTCAGCAGCCAGGAAGGGATGTGTCTAGGAAGGGAAGAAGAGGAAGAAGTTCAGCGAGAGAGGATGGGTCCGGCTTTCCCAGGCAAGTGGAAGGAAGGAAACGTCGAAGGTCCCGTCCGGGCCTTGCAGGGGACTGCTTCTCGTGCTAATGGGGCTGCGTCAGGTACCGCGCTAGCTCATACTGGGTTTCCTCTACATTCAGGAAGCCAGCATTCTAGGGGTGATGGACGGTACTGAGAACCTTGTCTGGGCATGCGGGCTACAGAGACCCACCCCTGACGCCTTTGTACCCGCGCATGCTCATCGCTCCTGCTCTCTCGCACTTGCACTTGCTTGCTCGTCCGTCTGGGCTCTTCTCGTCGCCGGTGGGCAGGGCCCTCTCTCGTCCATCACCCTCCCAGACCGTGACCGGTCGAGAGCCCGTGGCGAGAGGCGCCCTCTCTGCGAACCGCTCCGTCTCCATATCCAGTACCCTGCACCTTCCATGATCAAGGTCTGTCCTCGGCCGACTTGAGAGGAGCGGGCATCAACAGTAGACGGGACATGCTTCTGCCGACTCATCGACCTCGTCTCCAGGCCCGCCGTGGAGGAAAGGCATCGCATGCCTCCATCACCATCTACCAGAATGTAGTCAGCGACACTCGAGTGCCTGGCCTTCTCGCCCTTTTTGCCTTCTTCCTTTCTCACGACAGCTCGCCATCATTCCGATCGAAGAAAAGAGCCCGATGCCTACCGACAGTAGGTACATGTAGACCCCGTGTATGGCCTGTGTCGCCCCGGACCAGGGACCAGGCTTGCCAGGCCAGGCATTTCATTCCACTGGCATCCATGGATGACGCTCAAGGCCCGGACGTGCACGCGCAAATCGAGTCTTGGTGCTGTGGCGGGCCGACAGGGATGTGTGGCCCGCATCGCCCTCCTCTTCCTAGTACCCACGCCTGCACTTTGTCGTTGACTTCACCTGGCGGATGTCATAGTTGACCAGGCCACCGCCCACCGCGAAATCGGTTTGATCCCGTGTCTTCCAATGTCTCGTCGCTTTCGTGTGCTGTGTAGCATCTTTGGAAGACGGAGAACGAGACTGCCCACATGTATATAGGTGTCAGCGTCGAGAAAGGGTTGTCTCGACTTTCTTTTCGTTCGAATCGAGGCTCCCCCGCCCCCTTCCCCAATCCGCAGCGCCCATCGCGCCGTATCGCGTCGATCCGCCTCTTCTGTTCATCTCCCTTTGGCACCCTTGCCGCGCACCATCTGGTGTAGAGCTTTCCCCCCATTTCCCATTTCCACAACACGCTATCCCATTCCGTCACCTATCGACTGTCGCCTGGTGCATTTTGGCATGACACGTCTGAGGATCAGGCAACACACACACCTTTCCATCAACGGCCGCATGGAGGGTGCCGTTCACCCAATCTGAGTTACCTCTGCACCGAGCTTCCCACTTCCAAGGGGCGTCGTGTTCGTCGGACCGCTGGCCTTTCCTAGGAATGTTATTCCGATCAGTGCTAGGAGTAAACCGACAGGACCTGCAGCGGGTGGATGCCTTTGCAGGACCTTAAGGGGCTGATCAGGGCGTCAACCACAGTTTGACATGAACTTTTTGGTTGGGAACCACCACCACCAAAGGCCAAAAAAAGAATAAAGGCCGGAGGATGGAGCCATCGAGTGGGCGTTTGGAGTTCGCAGCCCCCGTGGCGGCCCGCTTGTCCACCGCCACCTCATCTGCCCTTTTCTCTGGCGATGTTTTCACCCCTAGCTTGATTCGCAATATCGGGCGACCAGACCACAGGCATTATCACGCAACATCAAAATCGCTCCGAGTGTTCAACGATCGACTTTGATCGTCATTCATATCTCGTCCCTTGTTTCTCAGCATGCCCTCTATCAGCCTCGAAAAGGTTACTTTCACACGCATGAGGTGGGACTCGATCGTCGAGGGCTGCCAATGGTTCCATGCACCTTCAATGGATACTCGTCCACGTCGCATGTTCTGCCCATGTAATGTCGCCGCGTCTTGATGTCTGAAGGGCATAGGTCAAATCCTCTGGAAGCCTGGCATGATATCTTTACCCTCGCTCATGGGCAACGGCCGAACAGCATGCGCCTTCAGGTTCACGATACGGATTCATTCTTGACCACGTGCAGTCCATCTCCTATCCCTCCCCGTTCCATACATATGTCTGGTTGTGGAGGATTTGACCTTTCGCCAGCGTTGTGTTGAAAGTGCAGACGGTCGTGGCGCAGATTTCTGTCAGGCAAGTTTTCATTATTTGGGGCTTGGCCGAGCTAGCAGACGTCGCCTGTCATGCGGGGGATTGGTGCTCCACGCCACGCCAGCATCCCAGTATACACAGCGCGTCGTTGCAAAGAAAAAAGCGGCCCGGCATCGCTAGATCAAGAATCGTGGATGATAGCATCACCACCGCCACAGTCGCATCGAGAATTTGCCTGGGCACCCTGTCCTCGATTCACCAGTGGAAGACTTGGACAACAACAAGCCCAAGCATGGAGGCAATGTCGGGGCAGGCAGGACAAGACAATGCTCCAGTTGTTTCAGAGGTCAAACCGCCGGAACGAAAAGTGGGTCCATAACGACGACCACCTTTAACCACCTACCAGGAAACGATCTTGGCTGGTCCAGGAGACTACCACGACCTCTGTTGTTGGAGACTTGGTTTGCAAGGAGGGTCAAATTCAGTAGACTATAAGGTACTTCGCGCATGGCCATTGATCATAGCACATCCTCCTGCCCGCCAACCTTTTGGCGGTGTCGTGCTTCCACCAGGCGGGTCAATTGTCGCATGACAGCAGGCGATTGATTGATTGGGTAGATTCGAACCCCAAGCAGAGAAGGGGGCATTTGTGTTGCCTTTCAGTGCCCAACGATCAAATGGGTGGCACGGGCAACAGGAATCGCGCCTATACTTGTCTTGTCTTGATGCCCAGGAACTCGTGGTCTCTCCCCGCACACACAACATACAACATAGCCCACGCGACAACTTGAAGTATCTTGTTGGGCCGAGCAGCGTCCTGGAGCTTGGAAAAGTCAAACAGAAGGTGGGTTGTGCACTGGAGCGCCTGTCGAAGCCTCCAAACTAGGCATCTACATAGCCCAGATGCGATTCGCGTTCCTCCAATAGTTATGTCGACAGCGCATTTGGGGCTGGTCTCGATAAACTCGCCTGTTGCTTCTCATGTCGGTCCGTCACCACGAAGCCCTCGTTTCCTGTATAGCGCGTAAGCCCCAAGAGGCGTGCTGAAGGCCGATGCCTTGGCTGAGAGACAGTGGTTTTCCAAAACAGGTCGCTTGCTCAACCAATAAGGCAACACATGATTAGGTTGCATCTCAGTTGGCGTGCATCTGACTCTCGCCAAGTCAGTCAGTAATAAAGTGTCGGTCGCATGGATCAGACACTGGCCTCGTTCAGTCCGGTATTCGCCTACTCTTCAGCGAATTTGACACCAGTCGACTCCGCGTCGCTTCTGAAAATGACGAATGGCCAAAGGGGCAGGGAATTTGCCGGACGGCTGGCCCTGTCTCGTTTGTGCGTAGACACAGGGAAATCCAGGCCGCCGGCCGCCGGAAGGTTGGTGGCGATTAACTCGATTCCCTGCCTCTCCACTCGCCCGCCCCCAACCCTTTCCCCGCCGACCCGCGCACATAATCAACATCAACGTGATAGGGGACTAGGGGCTCGGAGACCAGGACGCTGATGTAAGAGCGTAATTGGGATGTTGGCTTGCAAGTAGACTTCTCGCAAATCGTCTGTCGTTGGCCATGGTGGGGTGACCGCTCGGCGGCGCCGTTCAAACTATTGTGACAAGCGCACACGTCTAGGCCTAAACATCTCCGAGTCTACCGCCTTCTTGGCCGATTGGGCTGGCCTCCGAGAGAGCTACATGGTGTACTGATGATTGTCGCTTGATGAGATGCATTTGGAACCCTAAAGACCTCGAAAAGCCAGGTCGGCCATATCGCAAAATCAGCAATGATGTGTCGTCAGGTTCGGCGCAGCCTAGCGATGACCACGTCACGAGCGTGCTGTCCGTCAACTTCTGATGTGAGGGCAGATGGAAACCCACACACGAACGCTGCACGCAGCCTAGCCGCCGCAGGGGGGGGGTTGTCAGACGGTAAGTAGCGCTGTGACGCGTTCTCCCTTCACTGTTGATGGGCTGGAGAGTTGGGTTCAAGCCTACTGCTCCGTTGTCCATTTCCCGATGCGTTGGGCCGACCGACGGGGGGACGGGGGGGGCGGGTTGTCATCAGTTGGGTCAGCCGTAACATGGGGCTTGTCTCGACCCGCCTGCTGAACGAGGCTCGCAGCGACGAGAGAGAGAGCAAGAATACATGTACACTACAGCCTGCCTGCCGAAAATGCATCGCCGAATTTGACGTCCTCCCTGCGACTTGAAGCAGGGGGGAGGAAGCGGGCATGCATCGATGGAACTCATCAGCCAACCTTTTTTTCTTTCCCGCTTTCCCAGCGATGCCGCAAGAGTCATGCGTGCGATGCGTGGACGGTTGCGAGGTGTCGTCCAAAAATGCAGCCGACGGGGGTTGGGGGTCGAGGCGTGCCCCCGTCCGCCCAAGGCCAACGGGACGTTGTCAATCCCTGTCCCATGGCAGGGTACCTCGCAGGGCGGCCAGTGCCTGCGATTCGGGTTCCGGGTTTTACCACAGCTTGCGTGCCGCCCCGGTTAGGACTAGCGTATTGACCACGATGGCCAAGGCTCAGCTCAGCCACACCTCACTCAAAGTCTCATAAGCGACACTTTGTGCATCGGGTGTGCACAACGACAAGTAAAGTCACTACCCCCAAAAACGGTGCGCATCATGTACCGTTTCGAGATGAGGATCACAGAGTCAGGCGCAGCAGAGCACGGAGAGTAGGAACCAATACCGCAATAGAATGAGTATTTGCGTACAGGACGCATCGCAACTACCACGGGCAAAGGGGCACGGTAGGACCGTTCGACGAGCAGTTGGCACCGAGGTGGTCGTCAAGGTAGATGTCCACTCTCTCTTGGAGTCACGCAATGACTTGGGTGCCCAACGCTCCTTGCGCACGATCCAAGCCGGGGCTCGGGTACATCATTCGTTCGACGCAATCAGGAGCGCCGGATCATGGCCTCACGCTCGGGACCAGTGCCAATGTACTTGATCTGCGGAACGTTAGCAACTGCGGGATTGGTCAGTAGGTGCGCCCACGTACCTCGACGCCCACAAACTTCTCGATGTACTGCTAGAGGTCAGCACCATTGTTCGCTATACGAGCCCGGTTAAAGTGCCTACCTCCACGTAGTCGCGAGCCTTCTTGGGCAGATCGACGTAGGTCTTCGCGTTGGTAGTCGGTGTCTGCCACCCCGGCATCTCATGGTAAACCACCTCGGCTCGTTCCAAGATCTCAAGATCCGCAGGGTAAGAGTCCAATTCCTGTCCAGACGGTCAGTGTTACGATCATCTAGAATGATCTCGTTGGCATCGCTTGCCTGTCCGTCGACCTTGTAGGCGATCGCGATCTTGATCGTCTCGAATGTGTCCAAAACGTCGAGCTATGAAGTGTTAGAGAGTATTCTCATACATGTAGGAAGCATGACAGGCCTACCTTTGTCAGGTTCAGGCTGGTGTAGTAGTTGATGGAGTTGCTGTACTTGACAACAACAAGATCTGTTTGTCCTTGTTAGTTGCACACCCAATCCTGTCAATCCCTGAGGTTGTCCGGGTTGTGCGTACCGAGCCTAAAGGCAGTTAGTAAGTTGATCAGTCACTAAACGCCATGGATTGAAGCTCACCATCCGCATCGGCGTCTGCGGCCAGTCGACGTGCCCTATGTCTTGTCAGCGGTGGAAGGCCGAATCCTCTGGGGTGCATATAGCCTCACCCATTCGCGTCCAATCTCCTGAAGCTTGTTGCCAACCCTAAAGTTTTCAATTAGTCTACAATGGCTTTGGGAACGCGATGAAGACATACTCTTCCGTATCTTCAGTCTTGAAGGCGCCCCAACCGACACGGGTAGTGTCTGTTGCTAGTCAGCAAGGGAAAAGAGCCGGAGAGCAATCAACCTACAAGCCTTGACGACTCCGACCGTCTCTGTAATGTTCTTCGGGTTCAGGGTAAGTCCACCAATGATGCCAGCAAGCGTGGTACTTGACGAAGTAACGAACTGTCATTGATTATAAGCATCGGTGCAAAACGCGCAACGAAGTTATCGCAGACTTACTGGGTACGAGCCATAATCGACATCGAGCATGAGTGCCTATTGAAGTAAGCACTGTTCGTGTAGCGTTGGGCGCGAGAACATTACGTTTGCGCCTTCGACCACAATCTTGGTGTCGCTCTGTTGCGCGGATGTCATGAAGGCCACGCCGTCCACGACGTATTTCCTCATCGTCTCCCTGTATTCTTCAAAACGAGCAAGCTCGGCTTTGATGTCGTACTTGAATAGATCTCCAAAGCGCTTTTGGTAACCATCAGCGAGGCGCTGCACCTTCTTCTCGAAAAGTTCAGGATGGAAGATGTCAGTTAGTTTGATGCCGTTACGCTGCGAAAATTAGCGCACGTTGCGATCCCTCGTCAAGCCAAGTTCTTACCGCCCTGCTTGTTTGGTAGCATGGACCAATGCCTACATGAGACGTTAGACCCAATTAGTTCAACGGAATCGCCAGCCGTGCTGTTCATGTATGAGAATGCTAGTAAGGGGCAAAGGCGCAGAAAGGCATAATGCAGCATGAGGTTCTATGGGTACAGTACCGCGTCTTGTTGTTCCGATGGCTGCGTCTGAGGTTTTCGTTAGCTGCTGCTCCTCGAGAGAGCATGTCATCCATGGGACGAACCTCCGAGCTCCTGCTCCTCGAGACCATCGACTGCCATGTGCATGTCCAAGAGGACATTGACCCTGTCAGAAACAAGGATTCGATCATGCACCGCGGTCAGGCCCTCTGAGCTATGTTAGACATTCTGATGCACCAGAAACTGTGATTTCGTGCAACGTACTCTCTTCAAGCTCCTTGAGCTCGCTGAAGAAGGTTGGGCTGGAGGGACCGAGTCAGTCTTGTTGGCCTGTTTATTTGAGGGGCGCGAGCCAGGCGAGACATCAATAAGATGCCTATCTGCCGATCCATCGGCCCACAGTCGGAGGTTTTGGGATGACGCACATGTGAAAGACCACACCGGAGCCGATGAAGTTCATGCACCGCGGATTCATGAGGCCGGAGGGCAAGAGGTGGAAGCTTGTACAAGTCAGTAGCCACCCACAGCTTCGGCGCCGGCCCGTTCTTTACCTGTAGGAGACTCCATCCACCCTTTGACTCGTTAGCAAATAACAACTGTACCAATTGATCTACTGAGGGCTTTCAACGAACTTGATCAAGTGACCTGAAACCGTCCTACCAGTCAGCGCTGGCCTCCCATTGAGGCTGCTTTAGAGAACCGCCTCGCGACATATAGACTGACCTGCGTTGGATCCGCCCTTGGGGGTCGTTAGCAGGTATTCCACCCGGAGACGGCCGTTTGTGAAGGGATCATGGAAGCCGTCGGCGGGATTGTTGCCTTCGTTGAACTTACAGCAGCTCGGCAACAGAGGTGCGCCTCCCGGGCCTGGATATCAACCAGCTTTCCCTTCTGAACACACAGGATCGTTAATTGCCGGATGTCGGACCAAATTGGGTTCGAATCGAGGACTTACGCCTTCGTCACCTATGAGGTCATCGTCAGTGTCATGAGAGCCAACCGATATCGGCCAGGCGCAAAGGAAGGATGTATTCCAGGCAAGGCAGGCAAGGAAGACCTACCCCATTGGGCCCCGAGAATGACATTGATAGTCATTTTGCGTGATATCGAGATTGATTGTCGTTGGTGCCGTCGTTGTGGTCGAAGTGAACAAAAGACGATATGCAATCAGATTTTAATGGACGCGGCTGCTGAGATGAGCGATTTCAGTCTTCGTGCGAATACGCTTTTCGGGTATATGTAAATACCCCTAGTGCTTACTAAAACCATACCCGTTTAAGCCCGTTGAGTGGTAGTTTCAAAGGCTTAGTTACATAACAGAGTCATCCCCAGTAATAAGAGTCATCATTCAAATGTCACCGGAAGCTTCGTAGCGTTCCTGATTTTGCCGAGGAGACGCGATCGCATCAACACGTCAAAACGTCGGAAGTTACTGTGGCGCAAAACGGCACAGTCTATGGGATTGTGTCTAGAGAAACGGTGCGTGCGTCGCACAATCTGGTACCCGCTGGGTGCTGTGAAGGGTACGCTGGCGCTACATGCCATGACAAGTAAGCCCAGCACGATCGGGCGAGGGACCGGGGCGAGGACGGGTCTGCGGACGTCGTGTCCTTCACCGTAATATGACCAAACCGAGGATAGACTTTATGCTGATATTTATGCAAGAGTGGGTGGCTAGGTTGTGCATGCTGAGCCACCAACCTCAACTCAGGGTCGGCTCAGGCTAAAAGCAGCAAGGCTCCGGAGTGCATCCAGGTACGTACCTCCCTGGTTCGAATGGGGCCTGGGAATCCCCATCTCCAGGGGGTCTGGCCCTGTCCCTCCCTGGTAAGCACCCAAGCACCCAAGGCAGGTTTGGGGGACCTACTTGTCTGCCTCCAGGTGAAGTGTCTAGGTGATCATATTTGATAGCTAATGTGCGCATCAGTATTTACGTACCTACATGTAAGGTACCTAGGTAGGTAGGCATCCAGGATGCACCGCAAAAGAGGCAGCAGCGACGGAGTTCCCAACCTTGTCATTCATCCTGGGCAGCTGCAACGCCGCATCCTGAGCCTGATGTCCGCCCTTGCTACCTGCGGTGTCATGCGCGAAAGAGAAGGATAGGCGACAACACAAATATCAACGAATGGAGACGGGCAGCGTACGCAAGGGCGAGCTTTGGACAGGAAGGCGGAGGGTCCTGTGGTGAGGGTGTGGGGCCCTGCGCTTTCCCATGTTGCCATCCTGCCACCTATCGATGCGACCCCTGCAGGATCATGTACCTTCGCTGCTGTCGACTGCACAGGAGCTACTTCGCTTCAGGCACCCCATGTAAAAACACCCGCCTGTTCCTGCCACCGCCACGCGCTATGCCTGCGCAAGCAATCAGGGCCCGGCAGGGTATCAGCTTCGAGCAAGAGCCGAGTCTGGGCACGTGATACCGCGTCTGGTGGGGCCTCTCGACATCCTGTTGACTAGTGCCTCGACGCGGCTTCTTGAATGGTCTGGACTCGGGATCGTGTCATCACCACGATCTGTCTGCCGCTCCTTCGTTTGGTTTTCTACTTGATCTTTGGTTTTGACTCGTGGCTTTCCAGCGTCAATCTTTGTTTTGGAATCCATTGAGACTACATTGACTGCAGTCTTTGCTTATTATGGCTGGTAACGGCATCTGGCACAAAACGTCTGTCCAGGCCGCACAGGAGACGAAGCATACGTATTCTAAGGCCACCCTACCCGGGCAAAAGCGCAGTTATTCGGACGTTGAACCGTCACCAGGGTTTCCGTGTCCCATTATCCCAAGCCGATCGGCAACAGCGCAACGTTCTGTTGGGAAACCGGTTGGTTCTCCACGGCTCTCCGCCAGCCCCATCACAACCCTCGCTGCTGCGCATAGGAACCGAGGGCTCTCTGAGTACTCCCAGCGACGGACCATCCAAGCGACCCCTTCTTCATCCGTAGATCCCTTTCTTTCCCTCGCCCACACCGTCTATGGCCTCCCACGGCCGCTGATCCATAACTTCGCCAAGCTTGGCATTCACAGTATCTACCCTTGGCAGAAGGCATGCCTGCTCGGCCCCGGTCTCCTCAGTGGCGAGAAGAACCTCATCTACAGCGCGCCCACTGGGGGCGGCAAGTCTCTGGTGGCCGACGTGCTCATGCTGAAGCGGGTCCTCGAAGATAAAGATGCAAAAGCCATCCTGGTCCTTCCTTATGTTGCTCTTGTTCAGGAGAAGGTCCGTTGGTTGCGCCATATAGTAGATGGCCTGGCCAAGGTGAATGATCCCCCTCCCGTAGATGAAGCGAATCGGCTTTGGCGGCGGAGGGCCGACGAAAATACTATACGCGTCGTTGGCTTCTTCGGTGGCGGCAAGGTGCAGTCAACTTGGGCGGACTTTGACATTGGAGTTTGCACTATTGAGAAGGTAAGGTGACCACACAAGCATCAGGTCCTGGCCAGGTCTGACTCGCCACAGGCAAATGCCATGATCAACACGGCTATCGACGATTGCTCGATCAAGCACCTCAGAATTGTGGTATTGGATGAATTGCACATGATTGACGACGACCATCGGGGCTATCTGATGGAGCTTATGGCTACTAAACTGATATCCCTTCCTCAGTCGATGCAGGTTGTCGGCATGAGCGCAACTCTCTCTGTGAGTTACCGCGGCACGTACTGTGCTTAAAAGGGGTGGAGGACTGATCTGGCGCCACAGAATATCAGGTTGCTATCGACCTGGCTCGATGGTCATTCCTACGAGACCAAGTACCGGCCCGTACCCGTCGAGGAACATCTCGTCTACGAAAGCCATGTATACCCTGCTGCCACCACGAGCGAGTTGCTCAAGACAGCGAATCAGTTGAAGAATGTTTCTCAGCCCACACAGTCCGAGGCCATGGCTATCAGGCATATAGAGCCATCAGTTCATCGAGAGCTCAAGGACCCAGTAGTCAATTCGGTAGTAGCTCTAGCGGCCGAAACCGCTAGAGCAGGATACGGCGCATTGGTCTTCGCCGGAAGCCGGGGTGCTTGCGAGACGGATGCCAAGCTAATCGCCCGAGTGTTGCCCCAGCAAGAAGAGGTTGAACCCACCGTATTTGACAAGAGAGTCGGCTTGCTTGCCGAACTGCGGAGCTTGAGCACTGGTCTTGATGCGGCGCTCGAAGAGACTATACCTTCAGGAGTAGCATTCCACCGTCAGTTCCGATACCAACCTGGTGTTGCATGACTCTTCTGACTGGTCTCACAGATGTCGGTTTCCATTACATCGCGCCTCGCTCATCTACTTACCTTGCCTAGGCAGGACTCACTACGGAAGAACGCGAACTGATCGCCAATGCTTATGATATGGGCGTTCTAAAGGTTTGCGTTGCAACGTGCAGTCTTGCTGCCGGGATCAACTTGTAAGTTACCGTCAGACAAACATGTGGCATTGCTTAACATTAATAAGGCCTGCTCGCCGTGTAATTCTTCACAATGCGCGAATGGGCCGCGACTTTGTCGGTCCCTCTATGCTCCGACAAATGCGTGGTCGAGCCGGACGAAAAGGGAAAGACGAAGTCGGCGAAACGTACCTGTGTTGTCGGAAAGACGACCTGGAACAAGTCGTTGATCTGATGCACTCCGAGATACCACAGCTCACGAGTGGCCTCAACAGTGACAAGCAGCGCATTCAGAGGTCGGTCACCACTATAAAACCGTGTACCCATACTGACAATGCCCAGAGCGTTACTAGAAGTTATCGCCATACGTTTGGCCACAAGTCGCGATTCAATCGACGACTATGCGGCGAAAACGCTTCTTGCCTGCACAGGCGATCTCGCACTCGTCCGAAAGTGTGTCCAAAGCAGTTTGGACAACCTTCTCTCTCTCAACTTTGTCGAAGTCGACGGGCTGGATGGTTTTCGTCCGACACAACTGGGCAAGGCCATTGTAGCATCAGCTTTGGACCCTGATGATGGAACGTTTATCCACAAGGAACTACAACGTGCGCTAAAGGCATTCGTTATGGATGGTGAGATGCATATCCTCTACATGTTTACCCCTGTTCAGGACTACGGCACAAACATCAACTGGCAAGTATTTCGCAACGAGATGGAGGCGCTTGATGACAGCGGTCATCGTGTTCTCGGGTTCCTAGGCCTCAAGCGTGCTGTGATCAACCGGTTGTGAGTGTACACTGTGTGCAAAGCCATGGCACGAGCTAACAAGTTTCCAGAGCGCAAGGTGGCGTGCTGAAGGGATCGACAGCCGAAGAACAAGATGTAATTCGTGTGCATCGCAGGTTTTACATGGCCTTACAACTACGAGACCTCTGTAATGAGATGCCGATCCATGTTGTTGCTCGCAAATATGATGTGCACCGAGGCGCTGTGCAGACGCTCTCCCAAACATGCACCGGCTTCGCTGCTGGTATGATCAAGTTTTGCGAGCAAATGGGATGGGGGTAAGACGAGCACGCCGTCATCAAATGGGATTCAAGACGGATCGAACCGCTGACTGATACGTCTCACAGCATCATGTCCGCAGCGCTCGACCATTTCTCCGACCGCCTGAGAGCCGGTGCCAGGGCAGACCTGCTGGCGCTGGCCAAGATAACCTTTATTAAAAGTCGAACGGCGTGAGTTGAAGGCGCATCCGCAAACTCCGTACTTGTCTAGCTCATAGGAGAACAGGCGAATTTTCTGGGAGAGCGGCTACCGGAGTATCGCGGCGGTCGCGAACGCGGACCCGCGGGAGTTGGTGCCCATTCTTCTACAGGCAAGTGCACAAACCCCTGTCCTCAGTACAAACCGCGTGCTGACCTCCTCAGGCCCAACCAAGCAAGGTGCGAGTCAAGGCTCAGGATAGCTCTCAGTATGAAGAGAAGATGATGGCCAAGGCCCAAGTCATCTCAAATTCGGCAAACCGATTGTGGCGTAGGCGAAAAGTACACGATCTAAAATCCCCACCACAGCTAACGCTCGAATAGAAATAGAGATGCAACACGACGTCTACGAAGAGTGAGGAACTAGGGATGCTTTGTGAGGCCGCCGTCGGCAGCCAATGTATTCACGAGGCGGCAGCAGAGCCCGAACTTGGCAGCCACCTGAGCAAGGCGGCTCCAAGCGAATTCCTGGCCTCTCAGTATGCATGCATGCTTTTGCACCCACCAATAAAATGAGCCTAATTACAGGCTCTGTTCCCCGTCAGCGCAGACCGGGTACGGTGCAACTGAATAGTGACATTGGGAAGACGATGATGGCAGATACCAATGTCGCCCAGGGACAGAGCCCAGGTTGCTTATGTTCGGGGCACAGGTCAGGACTGAAGGTGAGATGGCCGACAGTACTTGTTGATGCAATGGCAAACTTGGCCATGGGATTCCTAGATTCACAAACTACGGGCGAAAGCTCGGACGAGGTTCGAATGCCAGTCGGCTGCTGCTAGGTCGCCTCACATCATGGCCTGTCAAGAATGGCCACTGCGTGATGACGCCTGTGATACGATGCAGCACAGCGCAGGCGTAGGAAGTGCGTGGCCGTCGAAGGTCTCTACGCAACACGACAGGAGTGGCAGCTTTCCTAGCTCTGAATGCAATGGTTGCACTACATTATGCGCATGATCAAGAGCGAAGAGGGTCGACTCCAGGCCTTTGCCATCCACTGAAGTCTGTCTGTCCGCCTCGTCTGCCTGGAGAACGGACCGGGCGGCTGGTCAATGGCTGCAAGGCCTTACTCCGCCGCTTGGAGTTTTACAGCCACCAGCTGACTGCACACCATCAAGTCTGCCTCGGCCACTCGCCAATTGGCTCTTGAGGTGTGGCATGCGTCTCAAGGTCGCGTGGCTGCCTGTGACCTTTTCTAACTCAAGTATCGCTCTGCTGGCCAGGACTTTGCGCCCAATCTTCTTTCCCTCTGCATTTTGCGTGTTCATCCCTCTTACCCTCGACAGGCGCAACACCAACGGCGCGCTTCGGAGTTCTTGACAGCCCCTGTCCTTACCAAACAGACCAACCTACCACGACGACTTGGATTCTATTTCGTTGACCTCATGAGGATTTCCACCGCCATGTCGAGCCAGCCAAACCGCAACGGCGAAGGAAGCAGCGCCGGTGCCAGCGCAGAGCGGACATTAGACGATACAATGAGGGCGCCCACAAGTACGACGCCAGATGTCGTTGTTCTCGAGCACGCGCACAATGAAAAGAAGGCAAAAGATGCACCGAACTTGCGCGAGGACTTCTGGCTGTCGTCTTCGGATGGACGCTATAACTCACCCATCATTCCGCTTCGGGTCGGCCAGGCACCCGACATGGAGATATTTCATGTCCATAAGGATGTCTTGCTCACGAGCGAGTATTTCAGGAAGGCATTGTGTGGAAGCTTCCGAGAAGCTGACGCACAGTCAATGGATCTTCCCGAAGAAGACCCTGCCATCTTTCATTTCGTCGTCGCGTTCCTGTATCAGCAAACCTTCGTGCCCATCCGGGCTGTCGCTTCGGTGCTGCGACCAGAGACAGGAGGGGGTAAGGAGAGAGATGATGGGGTCCGTGGGTTTGAGGACCCCTCGAGCTCATCTGATTCGGAAGAAAGCGCTGCCAGTGAGAACAGTGCTGCTCGAAGCCGTCGTCTGGTGCAGCGACGACAACGCCGCCAAGAGAGACAGTGGGCGCACGCACAGCAGAAGCACCCCGAAACACATCGCCCGGGTTGTCGATGTCCCCGGTGCATCACCCCAACAGGACCGCCATGCTGGAACTGTGGTGTCAGTCGTGCGCGCCCTATGCCCCCTCACATGATGCCGCCTCCGCCACCGATGATGCCTGGCCCTCCCGTACCCCAGCCAAACCGGCGCCGCCGACGGAACCGTCATCTCATTCCTACACCTCCAGGCTCGACCCCTCATGCGACAAACGCTGATGGCCCTGCCCGAGGAAGCGCTCGGCGCGGTTCCAACCCTGCAGCTGCAGCAGCTGGCGATAGCATTGACGCGACAAACAAGGCGCAGGGCCGCATCCATGGCGAGGACATGCGCACGTGGTTCCAAACGTACGCACTGAGCATCGAGGTATACATCTGCGCCAATAAGTTTCTGATGAACGACTTCAAGGCTGCCATTCGTCGCCGCTGCGTTGACATGCTCGAAACGGCCGGCGGCGACGCCGCAACGCCCGAGGTCTTACGTCTTTGCGCCGCGCTGTATGCTGGAGTCCCTGAGTCAGACCTGCTGCTCAAAATGGTCTTTGCGCGAATCGGTTTCTTGCAGCCGCTCCTCTGGCAGAGGGCGCCGCAGGAAACGAGCGAGTTCCTCATCGGCCATCCGGACGTCGCTGCGCTGGTGCTTAGGGAAGCGGCCCTGCGGAGGGAAGAAGACATCGGGGGCCAGAACCTGCCGAGCATGGAGGTTGCGCCGCCACCGGGACCGCCCCCTCCGCCGTTCGGAGGACCAACAGTTGTGTATCCCTATGCCAGAGTCCATCCTGGACCGGCGATATGGGACTAGTGGGAGCTAGGCAGCATGGTAGTGAAAGCTGGACTGACCCTCGTCAACTCGTATGCTTTCTGAGAATCCGCGGATGCAGACACGTATTATTATAGGTTCGGTCGATCAGCAGGCGTTGGCAATAATGTAGCTGGCTCAATTAGGACAATGACGGTTATCATAGAGCCAGGCATTGTGGGTTGGTCCACTGTCTTCGTGTCACCGATCGTCTTTCTACTATATCGCTTTTCATCTCTCTCCACGAAATTAAAACACACACGCTTGCCATGAACACTATGCGCTCAAAATCACTTAATCGATCGTGTTGTCCCGCAACTTGAACAGCTCTCCGAGGACCTCGCCCGTCTTGGCCCGTAATGCGTTGTGGTACATGGTGTTCGTCTCGAAGACCTTGCACCCGCGAACGGCGGCAGCCGTCTCGCGCGCGATCCGCGAGTCGACGTACATGTCGTCGACATAGCTGGCAGCGTAGACGGGGACGTCATTGCGGCGCAACTGGTCGAGGTCATACAGCGCGGGCCACTCAGCGTGAGCGGCCAGGAGGTCGGCGGCGGGTTTGAGCAGACGCAACTCGGGGTGGGTGTCGAGATGGAAGGGGAAGATCATTTCACCGGAGAAGTAGAGGGGCTCTCTGTCGTCGTCGGACTCGTCGAGCACGAGGGGTTTCGTGTTGTCGAGCCAGGCGTAGGGGGCCAGGCGGCTGCCGACGCGGTGGGCGGCCCAGTTGGAGGCAACGCCGGGCTCGTAGCAGTAGATGGCCTCGTGGAGGATGGCGTAGATGGGATTCGCGTCAAGGGGGTTGTATGATTCGACGGCGGCGAGGGCGGCGCGGGTGAGGTGGCCAAACTGGTCGAGGTCGGTCGCCAGCTTGAGGATCAGGGCGTGGACCGAGTCGAGGCCGCCGTGGGCGCCGAAGCCGAGACCGAGAGTCAGGAGGCGGGGAATGGTGAGGGTGCCGCCGGCGGGGAGCGGTACGGAGGCGCCCTCGTGTGAAGCGATGTGGCGGGCGATCTCGCGGACGGCGCGGATGTCCTCGGGGTACTTCTTGTAGTAGACCTCGTTGCGGCTCGTGACGCGCTCAAAGGTGGCCTCATACACTTGGTCAGGGGTCTTGTCAAGGGGGGCGAGGCCACCGGTCAGGAAGACCTCGCGGAGGCCCTGGGGGAAGCGGGAGAGATAGGTTAGGGCGACGAAGCCGCCGAAGGACTGGCCGAAGATGGACCAGGGCCGTTTCTCGGCAGGGTAGCCTTCCGTGAGGCAGGCGCGGACGGCCTCACAGTCGTTCACGATGTTATCCTGGCGAAAGAGACGCAGGTAGGCAGCCTGGGAGACAGCATCAGTACCGGCTCTCTGCTTGACGGAGGCGGCGGATATGGGGGTGCTGGAGCCGACGCCGCGGTAGTCGAGGAACAGGACTTGATACCCGCGGGTCAAGGCAAGGCGGGTCAGGGGCATGTCCTGGGGTTCGCGGTTGCCGAAGCCAGGACCGCCTTCGAGATAGACGAGCCATGGCTTCTGGTCAGCCTTGATGGCGTCGGCTGACGAGAGCGGCACGATTGGACGCTCATGTTTGGTCACACTACGGCCAAAGAGCTTGAGAGTGCCGGCGGGAGGGTTCGAGTAATCGGCAGGCACTTCGAAGAAGAGCTCGGAGACTTGGAGTTGGTCTGGGGATGTTAGTCCAGGCGCGGGAAACAAGGGCTGGAAATGGCGAGATGTAACATGTACCTGGCAGGATATGGGATCTTCTGCTCAGCAGCTTCGCAGCATTGATGAATTTCCCTGCCATTGTTCAGGCAGTACCAGCCAGGTTGGCTGATCTGGGCGAAGGGAGTGCGATGGTTCAACTCTGGAAAGAAAAAGACTACAAAAAGAAGGTGAAGTACTGGAATGACAGAGAGGCAGATACATGAGTATATGCAGCTCTGACGAGAATCGTGGTGATAGATGCTCTCCAGCAGCTCTCCGTCTGTCTCCTTCTCAAGATGCTGTGCAGCATGGAGGGGTTGATAAGTGGAGCTCTGAAGCCAGCGGTTGCCAACTGCCCCAAGCAGTCAGGTCGGTGCCCACCAACCTACCTACCTACAGTACCAGCGTAGCTACCTAGCAAGCCTAGGTAGGTATGTAGGTACCTCAGCTTGTCAAGGTAGCAGGCTTAGCTACCTGCAGTGCCGTGAGAGCGGCAGGGGTCGGCCTCGGGGTGCGTGTCGCCGAAGGTGGTGTGGTGCAGTGCATGGTGTGGGTCACCCACGTGACGCGTATCCGTGCAATTAGGAAGCTGCCCTCGGCATCCACACCTTCTGCAAACCAGGACCCAACAGACTGACGGCTAGTTCTTCCCTTCCTCCATCACCCACCATCTTCTCCCAACACCATCCTTCATGCCTCACACCGCGCACTCTGAACGCGACCTCAGCAATGTGATGAACTATATCAATCTGACGCAGACATTGGTTGATTCTTTCCATGCTCTTGCCGATGAGGTTCAGGCTCTGACTGACAGGAAAACCATCCTGGAACACAAGCTGAGGTTCGCCCACGAACAGGTAAGCCAACTGCTACAATTCTTCATTTGTCAGCCGAGCATGCCATCATCTCCCCACGGCCATGCGAGGCGATCCCCTTCTACATGATGAACAAAATTTAGCTCTAGATCAAGAGATGCAAGCTGCACCGAAGATCGACAAAAATTTACCAATTTCTGACCTGTTTACCCCTGCTCCCTTTTTTTTTTCTCACTTGATTTTTCTCCGAACCACTTCGGTCCTCGAGCAGATGTGCTGACACGAGGCCCACCGGCTGCCTGCCGACAGTACCAGTTCCTAGCAGACAAATATGCACCCAACGCCCCAGATATTGCAGAGACTCTGGCCAAGCTCCAGCTCCCGTCAGACCTGCCCGTAGACGACGCTAAACCTGTACCCTTGCCCCGGCGCAACAATCTTGACACGCGCAACCAGCTTGCACTGCTCATCCGTGACGGTCGCCGAAGCGCCAAACAGCTTTCAGCCCTTGTGGAGCCGAGTAAAACGAGTGTATCTAGCAGAGGCAGCTTGTCGTGCGACGGGCAAACAGTCACATCCATGTCGACCGCACTGGAACAAGACTTCACCATCGAGGGCAAGAAGGGCCAGCTTCAATGCCCCTTCTCGGCGGCAGCGACACCCAAACCCGACATGGTGAACGGCCACGTTCATGGTGGCTCCGCTGAACATGGCCCGCAGGACACCACCCCTCATCACTCTGCCGATCCCATCTGTGCCGCCATGCTAGAGGAAGCCACATCGCAGCAGGTCCAGTCCAGCGGCAACGCCGCCAACAAGTGTCCCATCCGCTACCTTGACCAACACTCTCCGGAGGAAATTGCCCACTACGTCGAGACACACAAGCACGAGCTGCCACGCAGCCACGAGGTGTGTGTCCGCCGCTACCAGAGAAGTGAAGACCAAATTCGCAAGCTTGACGCCAAGTACGGCAACCTAGTCAGCATGGTGCAGGGTCTTAGCACGCTCCACAAGCCCATGCTGCCGACGTCGCAAATGCAGCAAGAGATTGACAAGGCGTCGAATGAAAGGGTGGAAAATTGGGCGCATGCCGTGACGTCGGATGCCACGGACGATATCGAGGAAGTCAACTCTACGCCGCCGGAGCAGCCGAACGACGTGGATGATGAACGCCAAGGTCATTTTGACCGCCCGCTCAAGGAGGTCCGCGTCGGCGAGTCTCCCAGCCGTCCCTGGGGCATCTCCGTTCCTGTCTATGAGACGCACAGGTTTGAAGACGAGGATGGGCCGCCGCTGTCGCCGCCGCCCGCACCCGTCGTCATGCCAACATCATCGCAAGGTCTTCCGACCCCAGCAGGTCACCCGACCCCAGCCAAGGCTCTTGGGGGCAAGTGCCCATTCGATCACACCAAGCTCGCCGCTGTCATGAACGGACTTGATGCATCTCCACCAGCATATCCCAAGACTGATGAGGGCAAGGACCCTGAGCCGCACCAGCTACCGGCGACACCCCCTCTGAGACCTGTCACACCACCAGCCAAGGCACAACCAGCACCGCCATCGCTTCCGAAGGCCACCTTCGCTCCCCCTCAACCAACCTTTGTTCCACAATCGGCGTACGCACCTCAGCAACCGACCTTTATCAACCCCTCGGCTGAGTCTCTCAAGCCGGGTGGGCCGCAGATGGTTTTCACGGGGCCCGTGTTTATCGGGTATCCCATCGAACAAGCCATTCAGTTTATGCAGCACTTCCAGGGGCAGCGACCATGACCTGCTTCTCTTACTTTGGTTCTTCGTTTGTGTTTTCTTAGCGCCGGCGTTTTGGGTTAGCGTTTCCTATTCAGACTGTACTCACCCGCGAGCGATTGTACTTGTTCTTGATCTCATGACGTGACGATGGCTTGGGGTGTATTTGAGGATGAGGACGAGAGCGGGCTGTCTTCACGGCGTAACAATAGGATACCACACTTCAATTCAGATGAATACTCCACATGCATGGAACGAAAACCAGTCGATGCCGAAATGTGTCTATGTTTTTTATTGTACCTTCCCACATGTGCACCATCTATAGTGAAGGACCCTTCCAGGAAAAAACAACACAGGTACCCAAACCCCTAATCAGAAAACGCCAACCAGCTTTCTCAGACACGCTACTGGCATCAAGGTCGTCAACAGCAGCGGCAGCGGCCCAAAAGAACGAGGCGTTGTCGTCGAAAGACGGAACGACGAAGAAGGAAAGAAAAAGGCAGACGCGGCGCAACGGAGAAACACGGCCTACTCTCTCCTCCCAGTCTTCGACCGCCGCGCGTCGTCCACGACGCCCGTCTCCTGGCCCCCGGCCTCGTCCTCGTCCCGGTACCGCGCATCCTCCTCGTTGCCCCAGAGGCTAATGTCATCCTCGTTCATGAGGGCCGCGACGTCCTCGGGGTCGACGAGGCCGGCCTCGACGTCGGCGTAGTCAAAGTCGGCATGGCCGCGGGCGGCGCCGCGGGCGGGAGACGACGAGCCGTCGCTGCCGCGCCTGCGGTGGTCGTGGTCCGGGTGGGCGTGGTCGTGCTGCTCGAGGGCCAGCTCGGCGGCGCGGGCCATGGTGCGGTGGGAGATGAGCCAGCCGACGGCGAGGCCGACGAGGCCGCCGAGGGCCATGGAGGTGTAGTTGACGGCCTTGTCGGCGGCGGTCATGGCGTCGCCCTTGTCGGCGATGAGGGCGAGGCGCGAGCCGATGAAGACGTGGACGAGGAGCTTGGGGCTCGCGAGGGCCGTGGCGGCGGCGAAGGCGGCGGGCCGCACGGCGGGCACGGTGGCGAGGAAGCCGTTGGACACGCTGTAGGGCAGCGGGCAGAAGCGGACGGCCGTCAGCATGCCGAGGCCGTCGCTGCGGAGGACGTGGCCGAGGGCGACGAAGCGCGGGTCGGCGCCGACGAGGCGGTGGACGTAGCCGCTGAAGACGGTGCGCGACGTGTAAAAGGCCGTCAGGCTGCCGGCGACGGTGGCCGTCGCGACGATGGGGTAGGCGTGCGGGAAGCCGTAGACGAAGCCGGCGACGGTCACGGACGTGCCGTAGCCGATGACGGGCGGAAAGGCCGTCGCAAAGGTGAAGAGCCAGGCGAGCACCCAGCCGCCGGGCAGGGCGCGCCAGCGGTGCGACACGGGCGCGAGCCACGCGAAGATGGCGTGCGAGTAGATGACGAAGAGGAGGAGGACGACGTTGACGACGATGAGCGCCAGCGTCAGCGCGAGCCGCTGCACCGGCGGCAGCCGCAGGTAGAGCACCCAGAGGTTGTTGGCCGTCTTGTGGGCGGCACGCAGGGCCCGCGTCAGCGCCGGCGGCTGGTGGCGGGCAAAGCGTGTCGTCGAGAGCCGCCGCGAGGACGGGGACCGGCGAGCCCAGGGCGGAGGAGGGTCGGGCGACGATGTGGCGGATGGCGAGGCGCGCCGCGTGGGTGAGGCGAGACCGGGCTCGGGCGATATGGACAGCGCCTGGGCTGCCGACCACGCATCGTTGCCGTTGGCGGGCATGGCTGGGATGGAGGGTCGGGTTGTGTCGTTGTGATGGGTGTCCGTTCGGGAGTATGTTCTGCAAAGGGATGATCGGAGGGGTCGTCGTTAAGAGGAGCCAAAGTCGAGTAAGAAAGCGAAACCCAGCAGGCGATGCAAGCGATGGGGTGTTGATGACGGCCCTGCGTCGTATGAGCGAGCTTCGAGCGGCAAGCGTCGAGCGTCGAGCTTCAATGGATTCGGTGAGCAACAAAAGCTACCGCGTGGCCATGTTCCACAGCAATGGGAGAAGGCGAGGATGCAGTGTCGTGGAGGGAGTTTTGCGGTGTCGGATACACCGGGGGGAGGGGAGTGGAGGGGAGGTTCAATTGATACGAGGTCTAGGCAGTCGTCATGGGTTGGTCAGCACTTGCGCTGTGCCGCCAGGAGGCTCGAGGACCGCACGCCCTCCCCAGCGACCAAACGTCCATACGTACCTGGGGTAGATGGCGCTACAGCAACTCAATTTGCTACCTGAGGAGCATTCATACGGTTGTGTTGTGCAATGGCAAGGGAAGACGGTGGAGAGTGGTCCAGTGTCCCGTGTTCCATGTTCCAGCACTGACGTTGAGCCACAGGCGTTGAACCATACACGCCCAAACGAGGCTTAGCGTTGCTTCGCCTTGGGACTGATCGGCACGACAAACTGCTGTATGCATTGGCATCACACCTTTGTCAGTACCCAAAGGGCCAGAGTGGATGCCTCTATGTTGTATCCTCGTCTTCTTCTCGCTTGTCTTCCATATCTTGGGGTCTCGTCTTGGGGTCTCGTCTTGGGGTCTCGTCTTGGGGTCTCGTCTTGGGTCTCGTCTTCTCATGCCAGCCCGCCCCCGCAGAATCCCTCGTCTCATATCCACAGCATCATGACCGTCTTGCGCTCGGTCCCTTGGGCGGGTCTCGAACGAGCAGCCTCACCTTGCCATCCCCAATCTCGACGCCCTGACTCAGAATGTCGACCTCCTCCTTGCTGCTGCTCTCGGATGGGCTCGCCGCGCCCGACCTGGCGAGGCTCTTGTCGTAGCTCGTCGCGTCGATGCCCAGGATCCCGCCCATGTTGTTCCGGTCCCCCGGCACCGAGAACTCCCGGTATGCGTACCGCCACTCGTTGAGGAAGTTGCGGATCGCCTTGCCCACCTTGTCCTTGCCGCTCTTGCTGTGGTGGCCCGTCCCCGTGATCGCGTATATGGGACGCCCCTCCTTGCTGTTCTCCGCCAGCACCCGCTCCAGGTACTCGACCGCCTCCTCGGGGTGCAGCCCGTGCAGGTCGACGTACATCTCGGCACTCGTCGAGTTGGCCCTGTTGCGCTCTTCGTACAGCTCCCGCGCCGCCTCGCGATGCGCTTTCCGCATGAGGTCGTTCTCGCTTTGGCCCCGCAGGCTCAGCGCCTTGGCGGCCCGCGCGTCGTTCCGGTTCCATGCCTGCGCAGCGCTGTCGTCATGGTCAGTCATGGCTCTTGTGCTGCTCAACCTTCGCCCAAAGGAAAAAAAAAAGGAAAAAAGGGGGAAAAAGGAAAGAGACAGTGAGGGGGACAGGAAATACCTCTGCAGGAATTTGTTCCTGAGGCCGCCGTGCTTGATAGCCTCCTGGCGCGCCTTCAGGTAGAGCTTGTTGGCCCGCTCGCCCGTCTCCAGCCAGGGGATATGCTTCGGGCTCTGGATCGCCTGTGCCGCCAGGCTGTTCTCCCCGTTGCGGATATTGGTCGAGCTGCCGTTGCGCCCAATCTTCTTCGGGTCCTGCCGCAACACCGCCGGCGCCGGCGAGGGCGACATTTTGACAATTTCCGCCAGTGAACTAGGCGCCACAAAGTTGTCCTTGTGGTTGTGCCCGCCCCTTTTGCCGTGGTGCTTCTTCGGCTGCTTGGCCGCGGCCGAGCCAAGGGACGGGAAGGCGTCGGCATCATCGAGGGAGGGCGCAATGACGACCGCCTCGCGGGGTTGCTGCTGCCGGCTGCCGGGACGAGACCGAGACCTGGGGCTCTCCCCTGCGTGGAACGGCTTGAGACCCGGGGGCGGCGTGATGCCGACGAATGGGTAGCCGCCGTTGGTCTGGCCGGCGCCGTGTTCGGGTGTCCCCGGCTGGAGCAGCGGGAACGAGTTGTAGTCTGATACTTGTATGGTGGCCTGCTTAGTAGGAGGCGTGCTGGCGCCGTCGAGCGCGAGCTTGTTCATGAGATAGGCCGGATCGTGTGAGAAGATGCACGTGTCTCCTGCGAGGCAGTTGCCCATGACCCAGTACCTGTGAAAGCATGGTTAGTCTTGACGGTGACAGGTGAAGACCCAGGAGGCCACTCGTACTTGCACAGATGATTGCTGAGGTCGTGGCTGAACCGGCAATCGGACCGCAGGCACTGGCCTGTGGACATGTAGAACTTGCAAATGACGCCCGACCTTTGCTGGCCGGCCGGCGTTGCGGGCCGCGCCTCGGTGGCCATGGACTTGCCAATGACGATGGACTTGGTCTCCTCGGCCTGCAGGCTCGGGAAGGAGCCGTCTTGCGCCTGGCTCTCCATAATGGCCACGATGGCGGCACTCAGGTCATAGCCGTGCACGGCAAGAGCCGCCTCGATCTCGTCATCCGTCCGCGACTGTCCCAGTATGGAGCGCAGCATATCGTAGGGCGACATGTCATTCTGCTGCGACGAGAGGGACGAGAACTCGGGGGCCGCGGCGTTGAGGCCGCTTGACGTGCCGACGGACGATGTGACGCTGACGGCATCGTCGGCGACGAGCCACTCGACATTTTCCGTCTGGTAGTCGCCGAACGTCTCGGCAGAAGGGGTCGGGTCATTGGCAAACTCGTAGGCGTTGAGGTTGGGACTGTGGGGTATGGCGGGCGTGGCGAAAGCGAGCCTCGGCGAGGGTCTCGGCGAGGAGAAGGGCGAGACGGCGGACGGCTTGTTGCGGCCAAAGCCGGAGGGGACGAAGCCCGGGGGCGCGAGGGGGCTGACGCCGAGACGGGGCGAGCTCGACAGCGGGGTGCTGCTGTTCTGGCGCCAGGAGGCGGGCGAGGGCCGTCGGAGGATGGTCTGTCGGATGGGAGGCGGTGAGGCGGCGCTGGAGCCTCCGTCGCGATATCGCCACAAGGCGTCGAGTATGGCGTGCTCGAGGGCCGAGTCTCTCAGGTTGGTCTCCTTGGCGAGGAGGTCCTCGAGCCGGTCGGTCTTGTCCTCGTCCTCTAGGGTGGCATCTTGCAGGATGGGGAGACAGATCTCGTAGTGTTCGTCGGAGACCATGGTGGGCGGGAGGGGGGCGGGGACGCGTCGGGGAGGGGCCTATGCAGAGGATCGCAGCCACCGCTCGGAGAGGTTGGAAGGAAGAGGGTCGGAGCAATGGGATTTCGAGGCCGAGAGAATGGCGATATGAGAATGACAGGCAGGGAAGGGGGGAGAGCGAGTAGGCGTGCTGTTGTTGATCCAGCAGTAGCTCCGATTCGAAGTGGGGACAGGACGTTGCGTATCTCTCTCGGGTTCAGGTGGGTAGGTAGTACTGTAGGTAAGGGGGGGGGGTCCCGACATGCAGCCTGTAGAGGGTTGCAGGTGACGGGAGGTGGTGCTTGGGGAAAAGGAAAGGCTATGGTTCGAGAAGCAGTGTTAGCAAGAGCAGCAGCATGGACAAGACATCCTACGTCAGCTCCTGCAGCGTGTGGAAACCTATGAGCCGTACATTGCCGGAGGGGCGCGTCGTGTTCGCGGTGCGTTGGTGTTTGTGTTTGGGGACAGAAGAGAGCAGCAGCAAGTGTGAGTGGAAAGGGTGAGTGCGTGTGGATGGAGTGGTGAGCAGACAAAGGTAAATGAATGGTGGGTGCACGTAGCAGCAGCAGCAACAGCAGCAACAGCAGAGCAGCATGGACAGACGGTTGGGCCTGGGGCGACAGCGGGAAGGGAGGGGAGGCTAGTGGGAAGCTCTCACCTTGGATGAAATGAGGGGACTGGACCACCTGAGTGGGGACCTCAGACGGTCGATATAGGTATAGGTACCTAGCTTGGGGAGCGAACTATTTGTCGAGGCTCAGGCTCTGAGAGGAGGCATGGGCGGGCACCATCAACGATGCAGTGGATGTCAGGGTTTGCCTTCAGTCGGTCGGAGATTGAAGAGAACTGATGGAGATTTGATGCAAAGAGCGTCGAGTCTGAGATGGGTCGGCGAGTGAGAATGCACAATTTGGATGCGACCTGTCACATGAGGTGGCCGGCCAGGTGGGTGGAAGCCCGTCCGCTCCGTCTGTTCCATTGTCTTGTCGGCTTCTTCCCTTCACCAACTGAGGTGCGACTGGACTGGACACCGTGACGTGACGAGCTTCGTCGTGGGTGGTGGGCGCATGGCCTGGTTGGCTGGGGGCTTGTGCATTGAAGCGGCGAGGCAGGGGTTGCCGCGAGGCCGTGTCGCAGAAGAGCTGAGGCAGGGGACAGGCCGCCAAGCGTTCCAGGTACCTAAGCTGACTGAGTTCGAGATGGAGGGCGCTTGCCTGTGTCTCCGAATCAAAATTTTATGCTTCGTGGTATCCGAACAGATACCTTCTGGTCACATACCTAGCTAGGTATCTTAAGGTACCTTAAGGTAGGTACCTAGATTGGCATGCATCGTCTCTCCAGGGACGTCTCTACGTAAGGTATGTCCCTGATGGTGCCTGTGCCCTGGTAGGAAGACGGTGGGCTGCTCCCCACATGAGCTACCCGCCTAAGGTTGAGGTACCTGAGGGTAGTACACGCCCTAGCGGTAGCTTCCAGCCTCAGAGCGTCCCGCTGGGGTTATGATGTTGAACGCATGCCAAAGCAGTGTGAACACGAATGGAGCTGCAGTCCGATGCTCACGCACGAGGCCAGTAGAGGTGCATTTTGTTTTATTTTAACATTTTATTTTAGGCTATCGGAAACGATTTGTCTGTAGAAATGCTTGCAAGCTGAGCCATGTTCACCCACAAATGATACAATCCTCTTGACGCTCTCTGTCCGCTCGCTCTCGTTGTTGCTCGACCACAGAGCAACAGCGATCTCCTGCACCGGCCGGCCCGCCACCTCGGTGGTCCCCCAATAATATCTCCAGCGAATAACTTGCTGCCATATCTTCTCACATCTTGTTGGCCTTGCCTCTCCATCCTGTCCTCGTCTTCGTTTTGCAATACAGAGATAGCAATCCATCGTGGGCAGAGACTACAAGGCTCAGAGCTCTGGGCTTCCCTCGTGGTCAAAACAATGCCCAGCCTGCGAGACATTGACTACCTGCGATTCGCGCACATTGTGTCATACACTCCAGCAGACAGGCCTTGCACAGAGAGGTACACCTGCATATCTGCCTTGCTATCTAGACCATCATGCATTCGAGCCGACGGTGAAAGTCTATGACCAGTGTCAAGCCACAAGGTCTTTGTATACTGCGAGGCTGATGACGCTCGACTCGGTTGGGTTTACATTTGAGAAGTCTCCCGGAGCGGTGTGTTGATGTGAGGTCAAGTCTTGACACACTGACCTCGCTGGTGGCGTTGCCCAGAAGTAGGCCTCCGTCGGGGATGTTAGTGAAAAGCATCGTGCGGACTCTCAGATGTCCGACTCCATGCCTGCAGTGTGCTCATCGTCTCAGTAAGAAAAGCGTAGGTATGATCATATCCAGCAAACCACAGACATGGTCTCGGAGAAGTATGATCATGACTCTGTATCCCAACATCAGCATAGAGTATGGTAGTTGCGAATGCCGACAGCCTTGTCATGTTGATGAGAGAAGCTTCCTAATGCTTCATGCCAAGCCATCTGTGTCCCAAAGCTCAGTTTAGGCTGTCTTTTTGTCTAATCTCTGCCAAAACCAAATCGCCTGGTCGTTCAGAGTACGCCCACAATGTGTCTCGATGGCCGTTGGCTAGTGACCAAAACCTCATACGACAATCGCATGTCTAGATGCGCCATGAACGACCAAAAGCGGCCGCCGAAAATGCATCCATTCAGGGTATCTCGTCATCGTCATCGCCGCCGAACCCGAAGCTGAACCCTCCACCCTCAGCTTCCGCCGGCCCTGCACCGACTGCCTCCTCCCATTTCCGTTTTTTATGCACCGCCTTACTGTCCAAGATGCGCAACGCCTCCTCGAGTGCCTCGGGGTATGTTGCCTGCAGCCGCTCCACAAACAGCCCGTAGGGGTCCTTCACATCGCGCTCGAAACCAGTCACCTGGTCAGCCTTGTCTCGGAGAAACGATAACGCTTCGGAGAGGTGGTGGAGCGAAGGCGACTTGGGTACAAAGTTCTGAGTCAGCGCAATACCGCTCTCCAGGTTGACCACGAGATGCCACCATCCGCTGGGGACGTGCAGGATCTCCCCCGCATGGCAGACGCCCTCGATACACTCAGGCAGCTGCCGTGCCTCGTCATGGAACGTCTCCAGCCACTCGGCTATGCTGATGGGGCTCGTCACCTCGCTCGCGTCCCTGGAAACGAACACGCCGGGCACCGACACGGAGGGCGGGAACATGATCCAGTATTTGGAGCCCTGCAGAACTGCGTTCCAGGCGCTCGTTGCGTTGGGGTCTTTGTGGAAGGTTGAGCCGCTGCGCTCGGGGCCAATGATCAGCCATCGGTGCGCTGGCCGCTCGTCTCCAAGAAGCTCAAAGAGATCTGGACCGAAGCACTCTGGCTTCCAATACGCTGCGCCCTCTTCACGACCCACTTTGATGTGCATCTTCTCAGCGAACTTCTTGTCGAAAAGATAGAGAGGGCTTTCGTCAGTTGTGTTTTGCATGTAGTCGTGATATGTCGAGAAAGGCCAGTCTACAGCCTCGGCACGAAACTCCACGTCACCGTATTGCTTCAAAATCGTCTCAATGGTCCAGGTCTGGAAGACCGGCCAATCCTGAATGCATTTCGTCAACACAAAGGGCTTTTCAGTCCATGAGGCTGCGAACTCATCATATGACAAATTGCCAAGCTTGATGATTTGGTTACCACGGGGGATCTTGGTGGCAAACCTGGACAAGTCCAGATGGCTGCAGACAAATGGCCTGTGAAGGACATCCGAGAAAATATTGCTGCAGTCAATCTTGGATTCCTGGTCAACTGCCAGCCCGAGCAGTGTTGCCCTCCAAGAGCCCTGCCATTTCCCGCCAAACCGACCTGTCGTATGGTGCCTGGGAACAGTTAGTTTTAGTCTTTGCAATCCTGTAGGTCCCCGGCCACACAACACCGCGACTGTGACTCAGTCATACAGGATGACTGAGTGCCGTGTTTGGCCTCATCCCGGGCACCGGCAGCCTTGTGTTGGAAGAGGAAGAAGACTCACTCAAGGAAAAGGGGCTTCCACAACTCAGCAGACGAACAAAAGGCGTAAAGGAATCGGCATGTATAGCCTAACCGCCTCAGTGAATGCTGGTCAAGATATTCCAGAAACAACATGAGTGTCTCGTCGGAGAATGACCGAAAAGCGCCGGCAGAAGGGCGTGCCTTCGGACCTTCATGGAGAAATTGGTTGCCGAGAGGCTTCACTCCTAAAGGGTGGGTGGGAAGGCTTGAGATTGACTCATGCGTCGTCGGTGTCATAGCATCTTCTGTGTGCGCATGCTCACGTTTGGCCTCACTGACGTGAGACGTGCCATTATTAGCCGCAAGGCCGTTCGGCCGAGAGATGTCGTTGGCCGTCATGTGTATAAAGCGATCAGTGCGTGTGGTGGAGGGGCAGCCTGGTTGGGGCCCTGGTCTGGAGGTAGACGTGGGGGACTCGGCAGAAAGCTAAGACACTGTACAAAGGAGGGAGGGAAAAAAAAAAAGAAAGGATCAGGGCTTGACCACCATGTGACCCCAGGATGACTCGCTGGTCAGAGTTTCGCCTCACGGTCAAGTGTTCGAAGTCTCAAGAGAATGTTGACCGAGGCCAAAATAGTAGGGAAAAATCCATCTTTGGGACTCCCCTCCACTGACAGGCATCTGCTGGCTGAACTAGGATGTCGCCGCTGTGTTGAATGGGCTGATGACAGTCAAGTGAGGTGGGGGCAGGGGCAGGCTGTGAGGTCAGTGCTGCGTCGGAAGACAGGCGTGGCACGGCTCAACATCGCTTAAAACCGTGGGATCGCCCCTGCCCCTCCTCTTTCTCCTATCGCTGGCCAACCACGTGACTGGCAAGAAAAAAAAATTAACGACTCTTCTCTTTCTCCCGTGCCGCCACACCACGACCACCCAGATCACTTATCCACCTCAACACCAACAACTTGACATTCCCCCCTGCTCTTTGATTTCTATCAAGAGCACTTAGACGAGTCTCAGATTAAATATCTAGACTCTCTTTGACGATTTTCCACGGTATACTCTACGAGTCTCCCGTGTGATTACGACAAGCCGCATTTGCCCGCCGACCAACAATCGCAACACCAAACCGCAATCATGGCTGACTCTCAGGGACTGGAGGAGATCAACGAGGGTGAGTGATCGCGACAACCTCTTTTCCGCCCTTGCAGCTACGCTGGACTGTGTCGCATCGCATCGCGCTCGTCGCATGGGACCGCGACGCAAGGCGACGCACCGCCCACCCACCTGCTGCTACCCCTCAGCGACCCGTTGCTGACCAGCCTTACTACAGCGACCATCGAGTCCAACTGGACCGAGGTTTGCGAGTCGTTCGACGACATGGAGCTGAAGTCTGAGCTTCTCCGTGGTGTCTACGCCTACGTAAGTTTTCTTCACCCCGTCGCTTCGTCGGCGAAATTCCATCCTCCCACAATATGTCGCATACTGATAGGCGGTGTCCAGGGTTTCGAGCGTCCCTCCGCCATCCAGGCCCGTGCCATCATGCCCGTTGTCAAGGGTATGTAAAGCCACCGACTTGAATCCCTACTCCCCCCTTCACCTCCCACTCACACAATGCGCAGGTAACGATGTCATTGCCCAGGCCCAGTCCGGTACTGGCAAGACCGCCACCTTCTCCATCTCTGTCCTGCAGAAGATCGACCCCGCCGTCAAGCAGTGCCAGGCCCTTATCCTTGCTCCCACCCGTGAGCTGGCCCAGCAGATCCAGAAGGTCGTCATCGCCATCGGTGACTTCATGAACATTGAGTGCCACGCCTGCATCGGCGGCACCTCTGTCCGCGACGACATGAAGGCCCTCCAGGACGGCCCTCAGGTCGTCGTCGGTACCCCCGGCCGTGTCCACGACATGATCCAGCGTCGTTTCCTCAAGACCGACAGCATGAAGATGTTCGTTCTCGACGAGGCCGACGAGATGCTTTCGGTACGTTCCACCCTTTTCCCTCTCTGAATTCCCTTATGTCGTCTAACACGTCTTGCCAGCGCGGTTTCACCGAGCAAATCTACGACATCTTCCAGCTCCTTCCCCAGAGCACCCAGGTCGTCCTTCTCTCCGCCACCATGCCCCAGGACGTCCTCGAGGTCACCACCAAGTTCATGCGCGACCCCATCCGTATTCTCGTCAAGAAGGACGAGCTTACCCTTGAGGGTATCAAGCAGTTCTACATTGCCGTCGAGAAGGAGGAGTGGAAGCTCGACACCCTCTCCGATCTGTACGAGACTGTCACCATCACTCAGGCCGTCATCTTCTGCAACACCCGCCGCAAGGTCGACTGGCTCACCGACAAGCTCACTGCCCGTGACTTCACCGTCTCCGCCATGCACGGTGACATGGACCAGGGTCAGCGTGACCTGATTATGAAGGAGTTCCGTTCCGGTTCTTCCCGTGTCCTGATCGCCACCGATCTTCTGGCTCGTGGCATCGACGTCCAGCAGGTCTCGCTGGTCATCAACTACGACCTTCCCGCCAACCGCGAGAACTACATCCACCGTATCGGTCGTGGTGGCCGTTTCGGCCGTAAGGGCGTTGCGATCAACTTTGTTACCGCCGAGGATGTTCGCATGATGCGTGAGATTGAGCAGTTCTACAGCACCCAGATTGAGGAGATGCCCATGAACGTCGCCGACCTCATCTAAGCGTCACACACACACATACACCACGCGTTTTGGGTCTTGGGACTAGGGCACACTCGGAGATCCACCCTATCACGGACGGACCTTGCATTTGGGTGGCGTGCTTCCCAGGACCGTCGAAGAAGGTCCTGTCCAGTCGTTGTTGTTTGTCGATAGATCGGTCGACGCTGCTTAGAGACGTCGCCTGGGGCGCGGCTGGCCGGTTGCCGCGCGGCCAGCTGCGCCCTGGCTCATCAGTGGCGATCACAAAAAGTGGCTTCATTGCGGGCGAAGAAGGCTCATGGGTCTCTCCGGCACCTTAATGCTTCTGAAGGTGCGGACGGGAGCCATCGGAGAATAATGGGGCAGGTTCACGTCTCGATTTCTCTTTCGGTCTCTCGGTCTGTAGTTAGGGGGGGCAAATCATGAATCAGTTTCCTAATTACCAATGCTACACGATAGTGATGATATGATGTGTCGTGCACCAGGCACGGCGTGACTAGTGTGTATAGTCGGATGGCAGCTTGTACGGGCATGCGAAGCGTACTTGGTACCTAGGCAGGTAGGTTGTGGGCCAAAGAGAGGGTTGGAAGCAGTGAGGGGCAGATGGAAATATTGTTCGATGTACAGCGCCCTAACGTACCCCGCCATTACCCCGCGGCGTCGAGGCACCCCCCACTGAACAAGCCCTGAACAGGCATGTGTCCAAATGGCAGGGCACCTGTAGGTAATACCTAATTCGCCAGCCGTCGTGTCCCAACACGCGCCGAGCGTATGACACGATATAGAACCTTCCGCTGTTGTGTTCATTGGCACACAGTGGTTACGGATTTGGCTATGGAAAGTAATGTTTTGATTCCTCTTTTTTTTTTTTCTAACTATATTGATGGCTTAAATGAGCCTGCGCTCACTAGATAAACGACCACTATATCCAGTGAAATATGATGCTCACTTAAGCTGTGCCAAATTCGCCTCCAAGACTTCCGGAGGGGGGAGCACATCAGGTCCGAATGAAATAGGCAATAACTTGGTGTTTCGTCAGCCCAATGCTTGATGCACACCTAACACCTAACACCTAATAACAGCACCACAGGTCACTGGAAAAGGGGGGGGGGGGCAACTCACCTCCTCCAGTGTCAAGACAACATAGTCGCCCTTGACGTTGAACATAAAGATTGGCGTCTCGACTGTGCAGAATTCACGGATGCTGCCCTTGTCAGTTCCATGAGACCACAACCAATAACAATGCCACGCAAATCGAGCAACGGGAGCCAATACAGAGGAGCGACTCACAACTGTCGGCACGCACCACAGGGGCTGACGGTGGGCTCAATGTCAGCAGCGACGCCGACGGCGCTGAAGCCGCGGATGCCCTCCTGGACGGCCTTGGCAAAGGCGACCCTCTCGGCGCAGGTGCCGACGCCGTAGGAAGCGTTCTCAACATTGGCGCCGTCTGTGAACTGGCCGGCGTTGGAGAGGATGGTGGCGCCGACGCGGAACTTGCTGTAGGGGCAGTACGCCGTGCTCTTAGCAGCGACGGACCTATCGTGCAGCGTCTGCACCTGGTCCTCGGTGAGGCCGTACTTGGAGGCGACCTCGGCGAGGTGGGACTCGTCTTGAATAGAGTACGTCTTGTAGCTAGGCATCTTTCTTCTTTTCTTCTCCTTTCCTTGGTTGAAGATGCGAATATAAAGTGGGAGTGAAAGAGGGAGGAGAGGGAGAGGCGGACGGGAGGCTTGAGATATCAAGTCTTGTGACAAAAAACACACTGGGCGTACGGGCGCTGGGACGAACGAGCGCAAGGGCCCAGAGGGCTTAGATAGAGCCTTGGAGTTAGAGGGCACAGCTGATAGGAGTGGCCCGGACTCCACCGAAACGCCGCTGCCTTCCCCTTCTGTACCTCGCTGTTTGCGCCAAGTCTTGCAGCCCCATCAACCCAATTTCTTCAAATATCATCACGGATTCGCGCAACCGGCATCGTTGTCATCAGGAAGAGTACCTCTTTTTTATGGCTAGCTGTCACCGTGCTTCCGCGATCGACCGTACGCATAGGCACCCGAAGAAACGGCAAGAAACATGTTGCCTAGCTCGATGCAAACTCCCACCATCCGTCTTTGCCAGAGATGCGAAGGTTGTCATCCTCCAACACCTACCCAGGGCCTCAAATGGGAATCGTCAGAGGGTTCATGACACTACATGGAAAAGTCAGTTCTCATCAAACTCTCCATGCCAGTTATAGATGCCACTCACGATGCACCGCCGTCAACGATGAGGTTGGCACCATTAACGTACGACGAGAAGCCCGAGGCCAGGAAGCCCGCGACTCTCGCGACCTCCTCGGGGTTCCCCGCCCGCTCCAAGCCGACGGTCGCCTCCGACGCTTCCTTGGTCTGCAAGCTCGCCGGAGGGAACTGCGCATTCATCCCCTTGACGTCGGTCTTTATGTGTGCGTATGAACCATTAGCAGAATGCTCCCTCGCTTGGGACACCAACGAGACGAAAAAAAAAAGGAATAAACGCAGGACTCACCCCGTGCAGGTTGACCCCGACGTCAATTTGACCCGGCGAAATGCAGTTCACCCTGACGCCCGTGCCCTTGAGCACAGCGACGCCGGCCCTCACGACGCCCAGCGCCGCGTGCGACGCCATGGTGTACGCCGGGCCCCAGCACCCGCCATACGTCCCCGCGACGCTGCCCACGACGATGACGCTGCCGTACGAATGCGTCTTGGGTGCCGCGTTCGGGTACGCCTGCTTCTCCGTCAGCTTGCCCATGGCCGGCGGCGCGTACTTGAGTGCGTAAAAGGGTGCCATGGAGTGTGCCTCGAAGCACCGCTGCAGGTCCTGCGGCGTCGTCTCCGGGATGGCGGCCGGGCCTAGCAGGCCCGAGGACGACACCCACACGTCGAGCCGGCCGAACGCCGCGAGGATTTCGTCGATGAGCGTCAGCGTGTCCTCTTCCTTGGCAATGTGGAACGGGTACGGGATGATCTTGGTGTTGGGCGCGTGCTGCGTCAGCTTGCTGAGCAAGGGTGCGTAGCTCTCGTCGCTGGCCGAATGGTCACAGGCTGCCGTACTTCTTCGTCAGTCACACACATACAAAATCGCTGCCTCTTTGTTTTCCGAGGGAGAAGCAACGCCATCAGGCCCAGGAATAGTTGCGTACCGTAAATTGAGGCGGCTCCGTGAGCTGTGAAGCATGGTCAGTCGCCAGGTCAGCACTGTGAGGACAGGATCTTAGATGTAGCACACGTACTCGCCAACTCCTCGATGATGGCCTGTCCCACCGGCTGTGAAGCACCCGTCACGACGCAGACAAAGCCGTACTGGATCCTTCTGTCAGTGAGTGGCCCCTGCCGGACTCCGTGGCATTCACGACGTCACTCACAAGCTTGCCGTCCGCGCGGTACGGGCTAAAGTCACTCGTCGTGTCCATGGCGATGAGCTCTGCACCGCGTCTGTTTGCTGATGTGTTTGTGACCTCGAACTTGACTGAATTCTCTTCAACTTCCAATTCACAGTCACAAAGAAGGAGAAGAAAAGAACGATATGCCAAACATGCTAAACCCCCCTCGATGGCCTGATAGTCGAACGGGCTCGAAGCCTGCTTATTACCCGCCACCTGACTGGCCAGGCCGCTCTCAGCAGTCTGTCGAGGAATGGTGCTTCTCCGAGGGCGCGGGGCTGCCGCAAACACCCCGCCCACGCTGCATGATTGACATTGATAATAGATAAGCTCGGCCGCCACGCGCGCCAGCGCCCGCAGCGCCGTGCTAACTGATACGTAGTCACAACAAGTGCTGAAGTTAAAGAGTCTTCCAGTCGGCGCACGCGGCACACATCTGCAGCGGCGTGGGTCTTGGGACTGCATTTGAGAACGGAAGAAAATGAACGCTTCAATTACTATTCATCATGTAGAGGAGGCGGGCCGCCTGTATGTTCAAACACTATTCATCTCTTACTGACGTAGGTGGGCGAATCCCAAAGTCGGCTCAAAGTCCGTCTCATCCTTGGCGCCAAAGTCCCAAACTGTGTAGAAGTTCCTCAGGAACGGCGTGCCGATGAGCGTGAAGCCCTCGGCGCCGCTGTCCTCGAAAGGCGGCCAGCATGCGTCAGGCGCCGCCGGGAAGCCGGGCTTGCGGAGGTCCTCGCCCGAGGCCGTTAGCACAATGGGCTCCGAGACGCCGGGTGGGCTGAACTCGAATGAGATGGACCACGACGAGTTGAACTCGGAGCACTTGAGCACACGCTTGCCGTCGAGGAGATCCGTGTAGTTGAGGCCCATGGTCTCATACACGGCGAGGACCTTGTCGGTGGGCAGCGAGGACTTACCAGCGCCCGTGTCGAAGACGACGTTGGTGAGGCCAAGGTCCGTCGTGCTGACGCCACCATTGACCGAGTCGAGGCCCTTGAACGAGACGCCCTTGATAGTGGACCGCCAGACATCGTAGCGTCCATCCGGGCCCTTGACGATCGGAATCTTCGTGAGCTCCGCCTTCGAGTACTCAGACTCCTTGGAGGAGCCGATCGTCAGCAGGCCAGGCTTATCGGCGGCGTCATTATCGCCAAGGTAAATGCCAAATCGGGGCTCATCGAGGTCGGGCATCAGCATGGTCAGCACGTTGTTGGCGTCTCCCACAATAATACTGTCAAAAGCAAGGCCCATGAAGCCGTCGGTAGGCATGTTGTTCCAGTCGGAATAGTAGATGCTGAGGAAGGGCTGGCGCCAGGTGTGGTTGTTGACCATAAACTTGTCATTCACGACATCACCGGCAACGTAGCCGCCCAAGTAGCCGATGTCGGCGGTCCTGTTTAGGGGGTAGCCTGTGCAGGACGCCGTCACATTGTATCCAACACGTTGATACCTGGCCGTTGTTAGTGTCTCGTGCGTCCACCTTCGGAACGAGCACCACCTACGGTGTGTTGTTGTGGCACCATTCAGCGCAGCCCTTGTCGACAACCCATGTGGTGGAGCTGCCAGTGTCGGGGTGAAGACGGTACGTCTTGGAGGGCTTTCCGATCTCGACGTCGACGCTGGACTGGGGTCTGGATTAGCAGAGTGTTCCCAGAGCCAGACTACTCGCATTGGCCTTGTTTGGCAGGCTTGAATGGGGGGACTTACATAGCTGTTGTAGTAAGTGATTGGCAAGTCCACAGAGACGGCGGAAGTCAGCTGAGGGATCGCGGCGGCGGCCACTGCCAGGAGCATAGACGGAGGTGCCATTTTTCAGAAGGTGGTTGTGATGATATGAGTCCGGCGTCAAGAAGGAGATGAACGAGTTGTTGTCAGAGCCATGGGGGGACTTCCATAGATTTTATGAGCACATTCAAGTTTTGACCCTGGTGGATCATTTCGTATTCCAAGCATCGTGATGATATCTATTCCAGGCTCCTGACTCCCAAGTCAGTGGGCTGAGTGGGGTCGTCTCCCTAGGTCAGGGGTCTATAGCTTCGGTATTGGCGATCTGGGCCGGACTTGGCACGAATACGAGCTTTCGACAATATAGTCTTCATGCCCAAGACACGGGCAAACAAGACCAGCCTCCGCCTTTTGGCGACTATGGCGATGCCGGTACCCTTGTAACTCTCTTTGCACTACAATTGGTCGCACAGCAAATTATTGCACAGCACTTGCACAGCAAATTGTTGCACAGCAAATTATTCAGCGGAAAAGGGGAGAAAGTGGCAGGCAAATTTGCATGGCAGAATGTCATTGTAGTCTTGGCTTGGCTTCGTTCTATTTGGAGACCTTGACGGGGCCTACCTGTCATGTTCATCGGAAACGCCGTGACTATACCTGGCGGCCGCGCAGGTGACGGGATTTTGCCAGTACGAGCTTGGATACCATCCGGAGGGACCTTCGCCTCTTTCGCCTCGTCGACTTAGCTAGGTATAAGTAGTAGCAACGGCTGCCCCTCGACGAAGCCTACGTTACGACCAGATCGAGAGATCAGCTAGGTGCCGCGCCGGAAGATATTGGCGGGTGCTGATTGAAGGAAGGAGCTTTTATTGTGAGGGGCTTGCGTGGGATCAATCCGACGTTCCGAATAGGACGATGCCGAAAATGATCTAGCTCCTGGATCAGAATCGTTGCGACCGTTCTGATTGCAAGGAGAGAATCATGAATCTTCCTATGTTCCTATGCCACAAATATCCTGAGGGGAACTGCAGAGCCTTGTTGGGCAAAGCCTCACGTAATCAGACGGAGAGAGGCAAGAGGCAGGCATGATCGGATGGAAGGGTGCACAGACGTGAAAGGCACCGCCACAGTGGCGCGTCCGATCGAAAGTCTTCCACACTCTTCCATGACCAGCCCAAGCTTCCCGCTTTCCAGCAAGGCAGCGAGTGAGAGACCCGCAAACTCCCTTTATTTTGAAAACCCAGAGTCTAGGCGTTTACGTATTCCGCCTCGTGCTTTTCCAGAGTCTTCTTTCTTGAGTCGTCAGAAATCTTTTGATGCACTTGCGATCATAAGACATCATATCCCACTCCTCCCTCCTGCGCGCCTGCAACCCCATCCAACTCGACAGACGAAATTCGCAGAACAAGCCCTCGATCCATCGCGCAGTTTACAGCCGGTTCTTTACAGTCAGTACTCTCCGCACCTGTGCCCCTGTCACTTCCCTCCCCAGCCTAGCCGAACAATACCTTCGCCCGAGATCAAACCATAGCCGGCTTCATGACTGTCGCCTCGACTCTACGACATTCTTAAACCCCATCAACTGGCGCTGCCAGCGACTCTTCACGACTTCTCAAGACTTGCGACTAACGGGAATTTCCCTGCTGTAGACCCCTCCATCCCACCCCTCCGACTGCCCCAGTCAATCTCCGGATTCCCCGCCAACCCTCTCCGATAAGCACCCTTTAGCCCCGCGACAAGATGGTTAAAGAAACCAAGTACTACGATGTTCTCGGCGTATGTGTTCCTCTATCGTTTACAACACGGCATCGAAAAGAAGAAAAAGAAAAAAAAGGACTTACATAAGTATAGGTTGCGCCTACCGCCACTGAGCAAGAGCTCAAGAAGGCTTACAAGACGGGCGCCTTGAAGTATCACCCTGGTATGTGCCTCCCATCGCCTTGCCATCACGTCAGGCCGCAACTAACAGATGTCACCTTCAGATAAGAACGCACACAACCCTGCTGCCGAGGACAAGTTCAAGGAAATCTCACACGCCTACGAAATTCTCTCCGACTCCCAGAAGCGCAGCATCTACGACCAGTACGGCGAGGCCGGTCTCGAGGGAGGTGCCGGCGGCGGCGGCATGGCCGCTGAGGACCTGTTCGCTCAGTTCTTCGGCGGCGGTGGCGGTGGCCTCGGCGGCATGTTTGGCGGTGGCATGCAGAACCGTGGCCCTCCTAAGGCCCGCACCATCCACCACACTCACAAGGTCTCGCTCGAGGACATCTACCGCGGCAAGATCTCCAAGCTCGCCCTCCAGCGCTCCATCATCTGCCCCAAGTGCGAAGGCCGCGGCGGCAAGGAGGGCGCCGTCAAGCGTTGCGCCGGCTGTGACGGCCACGGTATGAAGACCATGATGCGCCAGATGGGTCCCATGATCCAGCGATTCCAGACTGTCTGCCCCGACTGCAGTGGCGAGGGAGAGACCATCAACGCGAAGGACCGTTGCAAGCACTGCAGCGGTAAGAAGACTGTCGTCGACCGCAAGGTTCTCCACGTTCACGTCGATCGCGGTGTTAGGAGCGGCAAGAAGGTTGAGTTCCGTGGCGAGGGTGACCAGGCGCCTGGCATTCAGGCTGGCGATGTCGTCTTCGAGATCGAGCAGAAGCCCCACGCGCGCTTCACTCGCAAGGAGGACGATCTACTGTATAAGGCTGAGATCGAGCTTGTGACAGCTCTGGCTGGTGGCACCATCTTCGTCGAGCACCTCGACGACAGGTGGCTGAGCATCGACATTCTGCCTGGCGAGGCTATTTGCCCTGGTATGTTTCCCCTCTAGATCTTTCCGCAAGAGCTTTTCGCTGACTGGGTGTGATTACAGATGCTGTCAAGATGGTCCGCGGCCAGGGTATGCCCTCTGAGAGGCACCACGACCACGGCAACATGTACATCCAGTTCAGCGTCAAGTTCCCCGAGAAGAACTGGATGCAGGATGAGGCTTCATTCGAGGCCCTTCGCAAGCTGCTTCCCGCACCCAGCCTCCAGACTGTCCCGCCTCCCGATGGCATGACCGAGCCCGCAGATCTTGAGGACATTGAGACGCAATCCCAGGCTCGCGTCTTTGGCGGCGGCGCTGGCGGCGGTTCCATGGAGGAGGATGACGAGGACGGCCACCCCCACGGTGAGCGCGTCCAGTGCGCTTCTCAGTAAACTGTGTCGTTTTCCCAGGCGATTTTTTTACAAGAGAGAGAGGGGGGACGTCTTCGGCTCGCGAGGACACACGACAGTGAGCGCAGCTTGTCTGCGAGACGACCTGCACGCTGCGGGCGATGTTGCATGATACCTTGATCGCGGAGCGTTGGGGAACGGGGTAGAGAAGCTGCGACGATTGCATTGCATGAACAGGGTTCAGGACGTGCCCAGGCGATACCGATGCGGCTTGGAAGGCCCTGAAATTTCTTGTGCGCTTTCGCGCGTATACTTAGGAGACGGGGCAGCAATCCGCGAGAGGCTTGCGGTGTTGTCCCGTCTTGTGTCGCCGGGCGCGCATAACGCCCGATGTCTTAATGATTCGGCTGTTTTCGCTCGACATCAGTCGACACATGGTTCGGGAGCGGCGTTTAGAGGCATAGATGATACGAAATGAACAGTGAATTCTCTCCAGGAAGAAAATGATACCTCCCACAGATTTCGTGAATCTTAGTACTTTTGTTTGGTGACACCTGGATGGCTCACGCGAGTCGTCGCGTTCCTGGATCGACCTATTAGCGCAGCTCGGCATCACTCAAGGGCGCCGATGCGACCCCCGACTCAAACCCCTCACTCGTGCTGTCATATGAGCTAAGGGCGGTCCTTCAGCAGGAACATCCTGCCGCAAACAGTCGTCACGTGAATTGACCAAGGGCAGGCAGGTTTGCTGGAAATCAAGTCAGCTTGCTATCTGAGCTATGACCCCGTGCCCTTGTCCTCCTGTCCGTTCTTCCCTTCTTCAGCAGCTTCATCACCGTCAAAGTCGTGCTTGCGCAAGTCTTCCACGCTGTAGAGAAGCTTTCGCACCTCGGCCTGGGATACTTCGGCCTCGGCAGCAGTCACCTCGTCGTCCTGCAGCTTGAAGGACTCGGCGGTGACTGAGCCGCCTGCCAGTGAGAGAGAGAGCGTCTCAACGGGCTCCGTGGACTCGCCGGGATCCAGGGCGACGATGACGCGGGCTGGCACGCCATCGTGCCCAGAGATGTGAGCGATGTGAAGCGGGTTGCCGTTTGTGGGGATGAGACTGTGGTACTTGAAGATGGACTCGGAGTCCGTCTGGAAGATGATGATCGCGGGAACTCTGCCATGCCTCGGTTAGCGTGTTGCGCTTGTGAATCAGAGGCAGAAGAGCTTTGGACGACGTACCCTTCACACGTGATGAAGATCAAAGACGAAGGAGTGTTCTCTCCGGCAAGGGTCACAGGAACAGAGGTCAGCTGTGAGACGGCCAGCTTGGTCGGCGCTTCACCTGCCACGGCCTGCGCGACGTACGGCAGCAGGTCGATCTTGGCCAGGAGCTCAGAGGCCTCCCAGTCCCAAGCACAGAGTTCATTGTCACCACCCCCTGAGATGAGCACGTCCGGGCGGGTTGGCGGTATCGTCAAGGCGCTGACAAAGTGCGTGTGGCCGAGACAGTATCCCTCAATGACGTGCGCCTGTGGCACGTACCTGGACAAGCGGATATGTTCGTCGCGGTCTGCGGTGACGATGTACCTTCGCTCGCCCTTCTGCGCCAGGATCATGGCCGTCAAGAGCGAGACGTGTCCGATGATGAGGCTATGCTCAAACTTGACCTTCTCGGCTTGGTGAGCCTCGTTCAGCGCGTGCGCCTTGGCTGCATGGCTCTGCTGCTGCTGCAGGGCTTCAAGGTTGCGACGGGAGTGGACGGTCAGGTTGGTGCCTTGGGGTTTCCATTCTTTCGAGGACTCTGGGACTGGGGTTGTGGATGCGGGTTGGGGCTCTTCAGTCGCAGCGGACGGCACACCGAGCAGAGGAAGCGTGTAAACGTCGCCAAACTTGTCAGCGCTGAGAATGAGCTTGTAGTCCGGGCTGATGAGCGCCGTGCAGGGGCGCTTGGGCATAGGCCTGTCGCGGGGTCAGTGCTGGATATCATGACTTGCGAGAAAGGGGGGCAAGCCAACCGTTGTGAGAACAGAGTGAGGACGCCACGGCCGTCATGTTCGAACGTCCATATTGTCTTGTCGTGTCCAGATACAGCAACAAGGTGACTGCCACTGCTGGTCACCAGCAGGTGAGAAATGAGTGGCTGCTCAACGGTCCTTCCGTAGGTGCCCCTGACATTGGGTCCTCCCTGGCGATCTTGCCTCTCCTTTTGCTTCTGCTTCCGATTCTTGAAGCCACTGCCTTTCTTCTGGTCCTCGGCCGACGGCTCGTCGACATCCATGGCCCCTTCGTCCTTGCCTGGTTGTGCATCCTGCACCTCCTGAAGCCTCTGCCTCTTGGCCGGCGGTCCATCCTGCACCTCAGCCTCAGCCGTATCCTTTAATGTTGACGTATCACCTGTGGCCTCGAGAGCTGATGCCGGATCATTGCCTTCTTGCGTGTCGGGACCAGACTTGGAGGCGTCTGCTCCAGCGCTTTTCTCAACATCAGGATGTTGCCATGTTGCGAGGTAAGTGTTGTCCTTGAGGTTGAACGAATGAATCTTGCCGCCGCGCGCAGCAAAAAGAACGTTGCCCGAGGGTTGGAGAAAACTGTAAGGGAGCTTCATCTTCTGGGCGCCGGGAGAAGTGACCACCAAAGAAATGCCAAAGATATCTGAGAGCGTCACTGAAGATCTCACTCAACTTTGATCGGGTGGGATGAACATGAGAGCCACCCCACTAAGAAAAAAGATACTTCGGGCTTGTACCTGTGGTGGGTCCACCCCCTGTCAACGCCAAGATTTCCACACGCTTTGCCCAAAGCTGACTAGTCCTCGCTTGCCCTAAGCGGGCTGACCACACTTCGACCATGTCGCAAATCCAGTTGGGCGAGAAAACTTCCAGAGCTTCTTTTGCTCCGTCAACTCTGTACTATCCATCATCGCCGGATACCCCCCCCAACTCACATCACATACCATTTGCCCTGAAACATCCTGCCTTCAAAACAAAAGAAGATATGGGGGGCAAATCTGCTAACAAGGCCGGCTACTTCGACAAGCTGAAGGGCTTGCTCGAGGAGTACAACTCCATCTTCATCGTCACCGTCGACAAGTACGTTCCAGCCACGTCTTTTTTCTTTCTTCCTGCGATGCTGTCTCGATTGCTTCCATCGAAACGCGTAGCTAACCACTCTCCAGTGTCTCCTCCCAGCAGATGCACCAGGTGCGTCACTCGCTCCGTGGCGATGCCGTTGTCCTCATGGGCAAGAACACCATGGTCCGTCGCGCCCTGAAGACCTTCATTGCCGACTCCCCCGAGTACGAGCGCCTTCTGCCCCACGTCAAGGGCAACGTTGGTTTCGTCTTCACCAACGGTGACCTCAAGGACATCCGTGACAAGGTCCTCGCCAACAAGGTCGCTGCCCCTGCTCGTGCCGGTGCCGTCGCCCCCTCCGACGTCTGGATTCCCGCCGGCAACACCGGTATGGAGCCCGGCAAGACCTCCTTCTTCCAGGCTCTTGGTGTCCCCACCAAGATTGCCCGTGGTACCATTGAAATCACCACGGACCTGAAGCTCGTCGAGGCCAACAGCAAGGTCGGTGCCTCCGAGGCCTCGCTTCTCAACCTGCTCAACATCTCTCCCTTCACCTACGGTCTCGGCATTGCCCAGGTCTACGACCAGGGACAGACCTTCCCCGCCGACGTCCTTGACATCGGTGAGGAGCAGCTCCTCAAGACCTTCGCCGGTGCCATCACCGCCATTGCCGCCATCTCCCTGGCCATCAACTTCCCCACCCTGCCCTCGGTCATCCACTCTCTTGTCAACTCCTACAAGAAGGTCCTCGCCGTCGCCATCGAGACCGAGATCTCTTGGCCCGAGATCGAGTCCCTCAAGGACCGCATCGCCAACCCCGACGCGTACGCCGCCGCTGCCCCCGCTGCCGGCTCCGGCGCCGCCGAGACCAAGGCCGAGGAGAAGGCCGAGGAGAAGGAGGAGGAGGAGTCCGACGAGGATGACGGTGGCTTCGGTGGTCTCTTGTATGCAACCCCCGTCCCAACGCGCACGACGATGTGATCATGCTAACCTGTCTCGCAGCGACTAAATGTGACGACATGATTGATGTTGGTGCGGCTATACCCGGGCGACGGTCAGGCTTACGACGTTATGTGGACCTCGGACACGACTTCATAGAGAGGCTGCGCGCTCAATTAAGCCTACCGCATTTGATGATGTGAGAAACGCGAAGCTCCACGAAGATTTTGGTGACTATGTATGTGCGTTTGCCAACGCGGTACATTTGTCTGTTAGCAAAAGGTCAGTTCGCTCTCTTTCATTGTTCTCTCGCAACACCACCGCTTCAACAGCGCCGCCTCCCGAAGATTATACACAGATACAGAGCTTTTTAACCCTGATCTACTTGATGACTCTTATCCCAACAACAACAACATTGTATGAGGGATGGCCTCTTTCTGCCTTTTATTATTCTGAATGCTTTTTATTGGTATCAACGAGGCTAACAATTATTCAAGATGCAGGCTAGAATATCCACTGAATGACCTCTTATCCTATGCTTTTCGTGCCAACGCCCTGCGCTCCGTCATGTCCTGTACCGCAGTATTCTGTTATTACAACTTCGTAGTTCTGTCGCCCGATACCTCACCCAAGACGTCACCCGCGACTTGGATCGCTGATGCGGGCAGCCCAGCAAGCCGTGCAACCTTGAGCGCATGGCTCTGCCGGTTCACCCCCTTCCGTAGCTTGTGCACGTAGACGAACCCCCCCGACTCATCCTCCTCGACGTCAGTGCAGTACGTCTCCACACGACCTGCGTCGCGCCCATCCCCCTCTCCCCTACCACAGAGGCCCTGCGCCGCCGCAAGGTCCGCCACGGCGTGAAAGTGCGTCGCGAACAGCGCGCGGCACCGGTTCACCGTGACGAGGTGATGCAGGCTCGCAAACGCCACGGCGGCTCCATCCTCGGGCGTCGTGCCGCGGCCAATCTCGTCCATGATGACGAGGGACCTCGGCGTCGCGGCGCGCAGAATGTGCGCCGTCTCGAGCATCTCGACCATGAAGGTGCTCTGGTCGCGGTAGAGGTTGTCGGCGGAGCCGACGCGGCTGAAGAGGGCGTCGACGAGGCCGAGCTCGGCGTGCGCGGCGGGCACGTAGCAGCCGGTCTGGGCGAGGACGGTGATGAGGGCGTTCTGGCGGAGAAAGGTGCTCTTGCCGGCCATGTTGGGCCCCGTGATGAGCCAGAGCGGTGCGTGGGCGGGCGCGGGGCCGAGGAGGCAATCGTTGCGGACGAAGGAGCGGCCGCGCTCGGTGAGGCCGCCCTCGACGGTGGGGTGGCGGCCCCCGAGGATCGTCGTCGTCGTGGAGTGATTGAGGCGGGGCCGGGTGAGGCCTTGGTCGCGTGCGAGCAGGGCGAGGGATGTGGCAATGTCCAGCTCGTCGAGGACCGCGGCGTTGCGGCGGAGCTTGACGAGATTGAGGATGACACGCTCGCGGAGGGCTTGGAAAACACGCTGCTCTTCGGAACGGATGGCAAGTCTCGCAGAGTCGAGGCGCTGGCCCAGCGTTGTCCACTCGGGGAGGTGGAATGACCGCGTCGAGCGGCTGGCGCTGATGGGCCTGGCCGTCGAGTCTTCGGCAAGGGCTCGGGCATCTTTTCCTTTGACGTGGCAGATGTGACCGAGTCCAGGCGTCCAGCGGAGGGTAAGGCTTGGGGCAGCGTGCTGCTCCCGGAGGCTCTCCAATAGAGTGTCCTTGGCTGCGTGGAGACTGGTGAGCTCGGCATGGAGACGCTCGAGCCGGGGGCTTGCCGACGGTTTCATGACCCAGGCTTCGTTATCGTCGGCATAGTACTCGCGAACCGATGTCGGGCGTGCTTTGCCAGGCTTTTTGGCCGTAGTTTTGGGTATGACGGCTGCTGCATCGTCTTGGGACCCTTCAGCGTGAACAATCTCCTGAGCAAGGGCCATCATATGACCAGCTTCGCCATCCTCGATCTCGTGCTGGTGAACGATGCCTTCTTCATCGATAGCCTCCTGAATGCGGCGCGCAAGCTCTGTGGGTTTCTTGAGGTCTAGACGGGCGATGACGGCGGCCAGACAGCTGGCAGTAGCGCCCGTCTTTGCTGCCTTGCTGAGCCTCGTCGCGATATCGTTGCATGCTTGCACAGTGCTTCCCAGGGCGAGCAGGTCATCTGGGTCACCCCGCCCGAGGGCAAATTTCTGGACCAAACGTTGAGAGTCATGACTGCGGCGAAGCAAGAGGATGACGGTATCACGAAGGTCCGCTTTCTCTATGAAACATGTGACGAGATCCAGCCTCGCCTCGATGACTTCTAATGAGGTGGACGGCGCGCTGAGCCACTCATTCAGTAGTCGAGCACCACTTTTCGTAACGGTGCGCCTGATGGCATGGAGGAGGCTACCGCGGAAATACCCATCCCGGATGGTCTGTTTGATCTCGAGGGCGCGCATTGTGTTCTTGTCAATGCTCATGACACTCATCGTCCCATGGCGCACCGGTGGCTGTAACTTCAGACTCAGTCCCTGAAGGCGCTCGCCGACGTAATGAAGCAAAAGGCTGCCCGCTGCGACTTCCTCGCTCGTGAAGGCAGCTCTCCTGTCTTCTGGCACCTCCGACTCGAGCATGGGCGCCCAGTCAGCGAGGCCTGTCGCCTCCCCTGGCGGATGATAGGTGATCAGATGCCGATCTTCGGCGAGGATGGAGACAACATCATGGTCTTTGGATGACTGGAGTGCTTGGTCGAGAACCACTTCTTTTGGTGATATGCGTGAAAGAACAGATGGAAGAGCCGACACATTGGCCGCTTCGGTGAAGAACTGGCCGGTGGACAAATCCAGCCACGCGAGTCCCAGACAAGTCGACGGCGGGCTAGCACCAAGGGCATCACGTCCAGCGGCAACGCTGCTCGTTTGAACAGTCGCAGTGCCAGAAGGCGAAGGCGCATGTATGGCAAGCACATAATTGTTGACATATGGGTCCATGAAGTTCTCGTCGATTAGCGTGCCGGGTGTAATGATGCGGGCCACGCGCCGGTCATGCATCAGGCCACCAGACTTGATCTTATCCGCTGCATTCTTCGGAAACTCCTCGGCCACGGCGACGTAGCGATTCAGGTCCTGGACGAGAATCTTGAGGAAGCGTTCCAGCTGGAAGAAGGGGAAGCCGGCCATGGACACGGGGCCGGCCGTCGTCTTCTTCTGGGCCACCTTGAGGTTGAGGAGGGGCCCGTACTCGTCAGCGTGCTCAAAGTAGAGCTCGTAGAAGCCGCCAACCCGCGTCAGCAGGACGCAGTTGTCAAACTTTTGCATGTTGCGCCGCGCTTGTAGCAAAACGGTGGGATAGGCCGGGCCATCGTCACTGTCAGGGGCTGCTTCAGCAGCAGCCTGCTGTTGTGCTGGCCCATGAGTGGAAACCAATGGTGGGGGCTCGAACGAGATGACGCCTTGCGGAAGGTCTTCGAGTCTCACGGTCGTCTTGGTCTTCTTTCCCCGTGTCGTCATCTGAAGGTGCCAACCAGACACGCGCCGGCCCATGGTATGTGCCGGTGCACAGCGGCCATGGCGGAGCGATGTGGAGAGCAGTCTCGGGCTGAAAAGGGGCACCAATGCATCACACTGGGTGAGGGTGGTGAGAGGTCGAGCCAACATGAAGAGACACCATGAATGGCATGAATTGGAAGGAAAGGTATATGGTCGATGGGGTGGTGTGTTCCACGCTGTTGGCGCGTGCTTCGGCTCGTCAGCGAAGAGATGGAAATGCAAGTTGATGCAAACTCATCTACTATTGATAGAGACGAACAGGGGCCTGTTGCATGTTGAGATCGTGAGCCAGATGAGTAATGTACTGTGCTCGAAGACTAGGACACTGTATTTATGGCCACTGAGCCCCCGGGTTTTGTGCACTCCACCATCTTCTGGCTGCTCTCTACTGCAGACCACACGGTGCACCAGGACAGTGCGTGGACAACCCTATCAGGCACCCAGCAACGGAGGAGCCCGGAACGGCCCTGTAGGTTCCGAGGCCCCTGCATCTTTCCTCATGATCGACTCAGGACCACGAGATGGGAACGAGCAGTCATGCGCCCATGACGAAAGGCCGTTGTTCCCAATGGCAGCAGAAAGCAAAAAGACCGTTTCGGAAACCAGATGATGCCGGCGGAAGATGCAAAGCTTGTCAGTGCGAGGGGACGCCCCCGGCAGGCAAGCTGATAAGCTGATGGCCCGACAAGTTCTCGTCCTGTTTCCGTGTACGACGTTGCTTCGCCGTCAGCTGTCAGCTGAAGATCATCATGATCTGTTCACGATCGATCGGCGAGCCAAGACGCGTCAAACATGATGGTTCGAATCCCAGAAGTGCGAGAGTGGTGCGCGGTTGGCGACATCGAGCAGACAGACCACCGAATGCTGCCAGCCTGCCAGCCGGGTGTTGGCTTGCCCTCTCTCTCTTTTTCTTTCTCTCTCCTCTCTACACCACAGAAAGAATCCCGAGAAAGAATCCTGCATCATGGACCCAACAAACAACGTTCGCCTGTTCATGCACCAGCTGCTGTGTTCCGACATCACCTGCATCTTCAAACTATAATACGTGTCGTACAAGGCTCTCCTCATGCCGTCAATACCATCCCAAATGCGAGACCATTGCCGTCGTTCCATCCGTTAGTGCAGCTGCCCACAAACCCAGGATCTCCCCTCGAGTGTGACCACTTTGACGATGGACCGCCGACAACAACGGACTGGACTGCCAGCTGGCCAGATCGCAGACAACAGGGGGCAACACGGTGGCAACTGGTATCAGCAGAGAATGCGGACGCCTTGGGCGAAAAGGGCGGGCTCTGCGGGCTTGAAGAGGTCAGAGTGAGCGAAGAGTGGCACGTAGTGGCCCTCGGCATCGGCCGATTCTGCGCTCGCGTCAGCCCATTCTGCAACGATTCCGTCGTCGCTCCGCACCCGAATCGCCAGACCCTCATCGACCCTTGGCCCCAGAGCCCCCAGGGAAACGTACGGGATGCTTACCCGCCTGTCACCACCATGTCACCCTTTCCATTTCAAATCGTCCGTTGGCTACGTGCTGCGTCTGTCGGCCGCTGCCCCTGGGCCCGCCGTCTCTCTCTCCCTTTCCCGTTTACAAAAGACATAGCTCGCGACATCTTCGTCTCCAGCTGCTGCTGCTGCTTCCCCTCCGCCCCGCAGCCCAACGTACCGCAACGCAACACTGCAACACACCACACGACTACAGTACTGCAGCCTACATCACTGCAGTAGAAACAGCAAAAAGCAACGCAACGGAACATAGTGCCCGAAGTCACAGAGTCCGTACGAACGCAAAGATTTCGTACCCGCCATCCTTGGCAGTTCTGAACATCGAGGTGTCAGTCCAAGAAGGCCACCCACCCACTGAATTACACACAACATGATGGCGGCTCGTAGACCCGTACAGAGCAACCCCCTGATTCCCGTCACCCCACCCCCTGAGCAGACTTCCTTTCAGCAACCACACATCACATTCTCAAACGCGCATCTCAAACGGAAGGCACAGCCGGAGATCCAGGCACTCCTCAACGGTGCCAAGACGGCTGCCCCGAGAACATGTTCCATCCCCACACCAGCGAGGACGGAGACGCCGCCTTCGACGATGGCATCCCAGCACGGCAGCACAAAGCCGACTGCCGGCGCCGCCACCGCGCACCTGCTGAACCCGGTCTCCGGCCAACCTATGGATCCTCGCTACATCGACATGGTCTCGCGCATCGCAGCATACTACCAGCAGAGGTGCCAGGCCATCTCGAACGCACAGCAGCAGCGGTGTCAAGCATGGGCCAATATGCACCGCCAAAAGTGTCAGGACACCATGCAGGCCGCGATGCTGGTTGTCGCGTGGTACGTCCGAGACCGCATCCAGCGACGGCGCCGCCGTCAGAAGCGCTCCTTCCGTGCCGGTCTCCGCGCCCGCGAATCACGGTCTCGTGTTACAAAGGGCGAGCATGTCCGGCGCTGGGTGACGCAGGTGCCGGAAAATGTCGTGGCACCCCAGGAACAGTCGCGGGACGATCTGGTCGATCAGGAGGAGGCTTCCTTCTCCATAGATCGCGAGTTGGCCTCCGATCAAGATGCGAAGCTCTTCGAGACGGCGGACCGGCTGATCAGGAGCCAGTATCGAAAGGTCGATGTGCCCATGCTCGGCCTCATGTCGTTTGACATGAGTGACAGCGACAGCGACAGCGACGGTGACGCCGACGACAGAGTGCGTCGTAGTGCGCCCTCGTTCGAAGAAATCGAAGAGGACGACGAGGAGCTGGACTACGACGACGATGACGAAGACGAGGAGCTGCTCGAGAACGATGATGTGATCGATGGCTCGGGCCAGGGGTCGGGATCGCAGGATGTGCAGCATGACACGACAGCCGCGACGGGAGGTGGCAGCGGCACCAACGGGAGGAGCAGCTCATCTTCTTGATAGAACGGTACACACAGGATGATGTCCTTAACACTGAGGAGAAAGGGCAACGGAGCATCAACGGCGCATGGGTTTGGTTTTGAGGATGACTGGTCATGATTGATTACGGTGTTAATGGAAGTGAATGAACATACCCCTTTTCCTGTTTGATACTCCGTTGCCCGGCTTGACTTGTGGTCTTCGCCATTCTTCGGCATCTTCTATGGCGGGCCAATCGTGATCGAATTACTCTTTCCCAGGCGACCATCTTGGCCTGCCCTGGACTAGCTACCAAAGTCAGAGCTTCGTGACGATACATGCCTTGTCGATGCTGCCACGGAAGGTGCAGCTCAACCCCAAGGTACCTATGTATGGCATGGCTAGGCGAGAGGCGTCAGTGAGCCGGAGCAGCAGTACACATCGGTGAAGAGAGAGAGAGAGCGATTCGCATGCAGGAGATCAGATGCCGGGAGCAGCCGGACGTGGCGCCTGCCTTCCACAGCACATCGAGCTGTACTTACACGCAAAATGGCACCATCCCATCAATCATCCGCTTGCTCTAGCTTGCATATGTTCGTTCCTTGCTGGATCCACACCTTTTGTTGTCTGTCGCTGGATGCGCTTAACTTCGCAATTTTCTTGTGAACTGCCTCAGGTGAAGAGTCGGCTTTGAGCAAGCAATCAGTGAGTGAACTTTATGATCAATAAACTCGATAGTACCAAACGATCGAGCCCCCTGGGCATCACGTCGGTCGTCGAGCTCGGCGAAGAAGATGCGTCCTATGTACGAGGACTTGTGAAGCAGCTGCAGCGGAGCTTCAGCCGAATGGCAGGCTCAAGTATGCCTCTGGCTTTCTCCTGCCTTGGTGCGGTATCATTGACATGTCTTCTTCAGCTACTGGTCGATGCTGACGGCTCAGCATTTCTTTCTCCCTCATAAGCATCTCTCAACCTTTGAAATACCCCCAAAGAGCCCTCTTTGATTTCCTCTCCTCGCCCATCCAACCCGTTACCATCGCACCACTGTTCTTTGGAATCATCCCCCATCCGGTGGGCGTCTTTATCGGCCAAGACCATCATTTCCTTACATCCTGTGCTTCAAAGTCAAACACCCTCTTTCAGGGATCCAGTGGTGGAGGCCAGGCCTTTTTGAACAAGAGCCAACTCTGCTGGGCTGATCATCGTTCGCCCAACCTACTACATTTAGATCCCCGCCTGGTCACCGCTTCTTCCACGGCCGGCGACAAGGCTGGGATTCTTGTCAGGTTTCCATTCAACACCAAACAAGACAGGCGCATGCTGGCGCATTCCGGCGCATTCCGGCGCATTCTTGGAGATATCGTCAAAAGCAGTTCATCATGAGGTATGTTGTTCGCCTTTGCCCATCTGCCATGCCAACACACTCGGCGGAGCATCACGAAGCTGCCGCTGTCTCCGAGGATGCGAGCGTCTCCACACCAACCACGTCTCCCCCGCACTCTGAGCCCCCCTAGCCCCACCGCCCCTCTACAATCCTCCCTTCTCCGCCCAAGAGCCGTACCTGTACCTTGTCGTTTAGCGCTCTGGCGACGGGGTGAGGGGTAGTGATACTGCTCTGATCAGCACAGGTGACGCAGGGGCGTGGACGAGGCCCCTCAGGAGCTCAGGAGCTCTGAAGCGGTGGTGGAGTGGGCCGTTGCCGTTTAGAGCTTCGAGTCTGATCGGGTGGCTTTGTCTTCGTCGGCTCACTTGACTTGACCCTGAACCTATCTATCTCCGCAACCCTTCGTTCTCCATCCATCTCCGATCGCTTCCTGCCAGACTACTTATCGGGAGTTTCCGAACTGACGCTTGTCTTCTGTTTTACAGCGCCAAAGTCCCCGACGAGACCACAGGTCTGGCCTCGCAAAGCACAACCCCGTCCAACGATAACAACACTACCTCTGCCGCCTCGTTGCCAACCATTGGCAGCCTATCCGTCGCTGCTCTTCATCGTCATCGAAACATCAATAATCGCTCCGCACCCCCCGAATCTGATCACATCACTATGGGTGGCGGACGTCAGGTCAAGAGCAAGAGCTCTTACCCCACCCTCGCCCAGCGCCCCGTCGGCCAGCACATATCCAAGATCTACAAGGACAGAATTAAGGTCTTCTACTCCACCGGTCAGTATGAGAAGCAGAACCTCTTGTCACTCATGAACGAGGCCGTCGCCTCTGGTGAGCCCAGCGTCAAGCTCTCGACATGGGCCGCCCCCGACCTCGAGCGCACCCCTTGGCGGGACGCTGTCAAGAACAAGTTCACCAAGACCAAAGTCGGCGAGTCGTTCGGGCCTTCGTGGTCGACACACTGGTTCAAGGTCCAGCTCACCGTGCCCGAGGACATGCTGGACAAGGAGCGGCTTGAGCTGCACTGGGATGGGTCCAACGAGGGCGCCGTGTACGACAAGGATGGCAACATCCAGCAAGGCCTGACGGGTGATGGCGAGCGTATCGAGTGGATCATTCCCGATGCCTTCCGCGACGGCAAGGAACATATAATCTACGTCGAGATGGCCTGCAATGGCATGTTTGGCAACCCCCGCGGCGACACCATTCAGCCTCCCAACCCTGACAAGCAGTTTGTCTTGAAGAAAGCCGAGATTGTCGCCGTCAACCTCGACGCTCGTATGCTGCACATTGACATCTGGATCATTGGCGATGCAGCCCGCGAGTTTCCCGAAGAGAGCTGGGAACAGCACAGGGCACTCAACGTTGCCAATGCCATCATAGACACCTTTGACAAGGGCCCGAAGAACAGGGACACGCTCAAAAAGTGCCGTGCGATTGCGCGCCAGTACCTCGGCGACAAGGTCGACTCGCACGAGGTCTACAGCTCCGACAAGGACATCCAGGTCTACGGCATCGGTCACTGCCACATTGACAGCTGCTGGCTCTGGCCCTGGGACGAGACCAAGCGCAAGGTCGCCCGCTCCTGGTCCAACCAGTGCACGCTCATGGACCAGTATCCCGAGCTGAACTTTGCCTGCTCCCAGGCTCAGCAGTACAAGTGGCTCAAGACCCTCTACCCCTACGCCTGGGACCGTGTCAAGAGCAAGGTCAAATCCGGCCAGTTCCAGCCCATCGGCGGCAGCTGGGTCGAGCACGATACCAACATGCCCAGCGGAGAATCTCTCGTTCGCCAGTTCCTCTACGGCCAACGCTTCTTCGAGAACAACTTTGGGGAGCGCTGCCAGACGTTCTGGCTCCCCGACACCTTTGGCTACTCGGCACAGCTTCCCCAACTCTGCCGGCTCGCCGGCATGGAGCGCTTCCTGACCCAGAAACTGAGCTGGAACAACATCAACAAGTTCCCGCACACAACCTTCAACTGGGTCGCCCTGGATGGGAGCCAAGTCATCTGCCACATGCCTCCGGCCGAGACATACACCGCCGAGGCGCACTTGGGCGACGTGAAGCGCAGTGTCTCGCAGCACAAGTCCATGGACCAGGACCACACCTCGCTGCTCGTCTTTGGCAAGGGAGACGGCGGTGGTGGCCCGACCTGGACCCAACTCGAGAAGCTTCGTCGCTGCCGCGGCATGGCTGACCAGGTTGGCATGCTGCCTAGGGTGCACATGGGCAACAGCGTCGAGGACTTCTTCGACAAGCTGCAGAAGAAGGCCACCTCGTTCGTCACATGGTACGGAGAACTGTACTTTGAACTCCACCGCGGTACCTATACCACACAGGCCAACAACAAGGCGAAGAACCGCAAGTCTGAAGTCATCATGCGCAATATTGAGTGGCTCGCCACCATAGCATCCCTGAAGGACAGCTCATACAAGTATCCCAAGGCTGCCATTGATGAGATGTGGGAGGCCATTCTGCTCTGTCAGTTCCACGACTGTCTTCCCGGCAGCTCAATTGAGATGTGCTACGATGACTCCGACAAGGTATGTTCTCTCCGTCCACCACGGGTTGTTTCTTGTTCTCACAGCAAGCCTCAGATGTACGCGCGTGTCTTTGAACTCAACGAGCAGTTGCTCAAGGATGTGCACAAGGTCCTGGGCGTTTCCGATGCCAAGGCGCCCCTCGCACAGTCGGTCGCCATCAACACGCTGCCCTGGCACCGCAAGGAGCTCGTTGAGATATCAGAGACAGAGGTTGGCGTCGCCTGTGGCGATGGCCAGATGCTCGCACTTCGTGCCTTCAAGAGCGGTGAGGAACCGGCAGTCACGATTGAGCAGGTTGACAAGGATGTTTTTGTTCTGCAAAATGACCACCTCCGCATCCAAGTCGAGCATGGCTGTATCGTCTCCATCTACGACCGTGTCGCCAAGCGCGAGGTCGTCGAGAAGGGCGGCAAGGCCAACCAGTATGTCATTTTCGATGACAAGCCTCTGTACTGGCAGGCTTGGGATGTCGAGGTTTTCCACCTCGACACGCGCCAGGAGCTGCCCTGCGGTGAGACGAGCATCACAGAACAAAAGGCCCATCGTGTCGGTCTCACGACGACGACGAAAATCAGTGAGAACAGCTCCCTCAAGTCGACCATCTTCCTTTCTGCCGCACTCAAGGGTGTGCCGTCGGCGATTGAGTTCCAGGCCGAGGTCGACTGGCATGAGACTATGAAGTTCCTCAAGGTCGAGTTCCCCGTGAACGTTCGCAACACGGAGGCATCCTACGAAACAGCGTACGGTATCGTGAAGCGCCCGACGCACTACAACACCAGCTGGGACATGGCCAAATTTGAAGTCTGCTGCCATCGTTTTGCCGACCTCTCGGAGTACGGCTATGGCGTTTCTGTAATCAACGACAGCAAATACGGCTTCGCCACCTGCGGTAGCACCATGCGCCTGTCCCTCCTTCGCTCGGCCAAGGCCCCCGATGAGCATGCCGATATGGGCAAGCACACCATTCGCTGGGCGCTGCTGCCGCACGAGGGCGAGCTTGGGCCCACGACCATCCGGGCCGCCCACGCCTTCAACAACAGACTGGCTGTGGTGTCCGCTCCCGCCGTCACAGCTGCGATGACGTCGAGCCCCATCAAGCTGTCGGGCGATGCAAGCCTCGTGCTCGACACGGTCAAGCGTGGCGAGGACGATGAGGACCTGGCCCACGGCGACCAGGATGTCGGCGGCCACCTACAGAAGCGCAAGGGCCAGAGCGTCGTGCTGCGCGTCTACGACTCGATGGGCGGACGCGGCCGCGGTACCATCAAATCGAGCTGGGACATCAAGCGTGCCTTCAAGTGCAACCTGCTGGAGGACGACTTGGAGGAGCTCGAGGTGCGCGACAACTCGGAGATTGACATTGAGCTGCGGTCGTTTGAGGTGGCTTCGTTCCGTCTCCAGTTCTAGGAGGATGACATGTGTGGCTGCGATGAGCCTGATACTGCTGGAGGTGTGAGTTATATCGGGTGAGTGGGTACGCCGGGATGGACACCTATGAACTACGGTCACGAAAACATTGCCTCGCTACCTTGGTTCCCTCGTACTCTGCCCGAGCTGCCCGTTGGTTTGGAGGACTATCACGATGCGAACGCAAAGCAAAGCCTAATGTATGAGTATGAGGGGAAACGGAACCCAGAATGAACCTGAAGAGATTCCTTTGTTTAGATTTTCGCAAAAGTGCTTCATATCTCGTGACGTGACGACGAACATGGGATTTTCTTCTTGATCGTCAGCAACCGGGGTACTTCTACGCTGCTCGGTCGGAGTGTGCGTTCATCAGCCTATACCTAGATGGTAAGGGCCAGCGATGACACGATGGTGTTACAGTGGGGGTTTCCGGAGTGTGTGTGCCTAACTGGGGAGGTCATCCATCCCCAACACTACAGACAAAAAGGCTACAGACGGCAATGTGAAGAGAGACGGGGAGAGAGAGAGAGAGAGAGAGAGAGAGAGAGAGAGAGAGAGAGAGAGAGAGAGAG